>NW_017671258.1:221310-255899 GCF_001879085.1 Nicotiana attenuata | reverse complement strand
GAAGTAAAATGTGTTGACATCTAAATTGGATCGCCTAGAGAGTGGGCTTAACTGTTGTGTGAGTGAATGCGAGATTTGCAGAAGAGTTAAAAAAATTCTAGATGATTTGTGTTTCCACAAGCTTATGAAGGATTGAGTTTAATCTCACTATGGTATTAAGGCATCAATGGAGTATGTGCGTTATGAGTTGTTGGGAGTGTTTTGATCTGTGGCTTCGAGCCAAGTTGGGGAGTTTGCTATTGATTAGCTAATTGTACGGTTATGTGCTATGTTGGTTCCGGTTTGAGGCATGCTGGCGAATCAACTCTGGTTGCAGAAATTGAGCCGAGGATGGCACGAGTGAAGCAAAATTTTGACAAAGGTTATATGGTGCTTCGTAGATGTGTGAGAATCACAGGATGTCTTAAGCTGTTGTTGGTAAAGAATGCTCGGTGCATGGAGCAGGAAGATGTTTGTTTGTATTGGGATGAGGTCATATCCTGTGGTGTCAGAGTGCTAATGAGGCACGGGTGGTTATGTTCGTTTGATCAGGTGAATTGCAGTTTGAATAAGAAGTAAATGACTCTCGAGAATGATTTTAATGTGTTCAAGATTCTACATGTAACAATCATGTGTCTTAAGGTTGTGTATGTGGTTAGAGACTGTATTTTCATTGGGAAAGGTCAAGACTTGTGGTATTTTATGTTAATTATGGGACTCTATGTATTAGTATCTGGAAAGTAAAGGTAACGGATTTAGATTCGCAGGAAGTTCTTCAGAGTAAAGTATTTTGGGAATGTGGTGTTTCTTGGAATATTTGAGAGAGGATTCAGTGGCTTATGGGTCTTAGACAGTGTGGTCTTGTGCTTGGGTCTCGTGTAGTGAGCCTGGGTTGAGGAACTGTGGTGCTACAGCAAGGGGGAATATCAAGTTGATGATGAATCAGAAGGGAAATTAGATAGATGGAGTAGCTTGATAGTAGACCGAATCGGTATGGTAAGGATATGATTAATTCTTCGTATGTGTTCGAGGTAATGAGCCCTTACAAGTATTTTGCAGCAATGCTCTTGGGTTTTGATGGCTTGCTTAGCTTGGTCAAGTTAGAAGGATTCCGTCCTGGCAGTTTAATTTATGCAAACGGAATTGAGAGAGTTCTTGTTGATTTCTACCGTGGTTGAAGAGGTGCATTTTCTACGAATATGAGACACATGGAATGTGTAATAATTTTTCTTCTAGATGGGATCAATGGAAGTTCTTGACTAGTTGAGTGCGTAGATGTCAGTGGCTCGGAAGGGAGATAAAAGTTTTCCTGCTATCCTTGGATGGTATGGTATATGCGGTATGTTGTAGAGGCTCGAGATTTGCGTGTACGAGGTTTCAGTTCAGTTCTGAAAAGAAGTTCATAAAACTCTTAGGCAACGGGTAGCCTCAGATAATCAAGGAAATGGTGCTGCTAATTGGAAGCGAATTGACGAGAGTATATGTCTCAGAAAAAGGGTAATGTGATTAAACTGATGATACTTCGGTAGTATTGCGGCATTTTCTTATTGGATCAACTGGTGGTATTCGGGTTTGCTTGGTGGCACAGGAAATTTTAAAGTATCTATCATGGAGTGATGGGGTATTTAAGGTGTGGTATGCGTTCGAACGGCGAAATTGGGATCAGGTATGATGATTCGTGTGCTATATGGAGTTGGAGACTGGGAGTTCTCATGTACAGGCTATGTCATGGTTGTGGATCGTGTGTATTCGGCATCGTTTAGTGGCAATCGGGATTTGGAGGCTCGAGTGGATCTTTATTTGCTGGTATGTTAGATTTTGGATGTGATGTTTAAATTTAGACTGGTTGTCTAGTGTTAGGTGATGCTGAACTATTGCGCTACGGGCTATGCCGAAAATGCCACGGGTTGAGTGGCGAGGTGCATTGGATTATGTTCTTGCAGAGTGGTTTATATTTCAAAGACCCAGCGGACGGCTGGGAAGGATTGCTTTTCTTAATTGGGCCTTCGTGATGGATGTCAGTGCAGAGATTCCTACCATTGGTTCCGTTCCGGTGTTAAGGGACTTTTTGGCTGCGTTTCTTGTGGCCGGGCATGTCGCTGGGCGAGGTTGTGGATTTCGATATTGATTTGGTGCCGGGCACCGTATCGTACGGCTCCGGCAGGAGTTACAGTAGTGGAAGGAGCAGCTTCAGGCTTTCTTGGTAATGAGTTCGTTGGTAGGCCGATGTGGGTACGTGTTTAGCTTGAGTTGGCTTGGTTGGCCCCGAATTGTATTGTTGAGGGATAGGTTGATTCGATCGTTATTGAGCTTGTTAGTGATCTGAGGAGAGCTATGAGTTGCTTTTCGATGTTGTGAGACGTTATGATTTGTTGGTTATGGGCACATGTGGTGCGGTTCTATTGGGGATTCATAGTGAGACTCGAGCGGGAAGAGTAATTGGGTGTTGTTCGGTGAATGGAGTATTGGTTATGACCTATCGGGTTGCGTGGCGTATATTGTTTGTTTCACCGTGGGTGTAATGAATTGCTTTGGTTCCAAACATCAAATTGTGCGTGGCTATCAATTTTGAGCATAGTGACTTGAGGTGTTTCATGTGTAACAGTGTTTGGATAGGATCGCGCATTGTAGCGAGGCCACGTGGAGATATGACCTTTCGGGGTAGATTCACGAGTTCTATTTCTATGATGTGAGGCCGGGTCTCAGCCTTGTGTTGTGATGGTACTGATGAGCTTGAGGTATAGCTCTTTCGTTTGAGTCATTTTTCATGATTTGAGTATGTTCAGACCGTTTCTTATTGGTGCGCGTATTATGCAAGTTGTGGCTTAGGCCTGTATTGAGGTGTCATATCACCAGAGTGGTGTGTTGGATTCGAGGTGATCGTTGGGGTCACTAATGAATACGAACGGATTTGATTTCAGCCTGTTGGAAGGATAATATCGAGGTTCCGCTCGGAATCTGCTGTGGTATTAGTCAAAAGGGAAGTGGCTTCATGAATGGTTAATCTGAGAAATAGTTACGGTTTATTGCATGTTTCATTTATCGTTGGCAGTATATGGAAGTGTTGGAATAAGACCTTAGTTTATAAGAGGTTTTCTACCGGTATTCGGGTGTTGTGGGCAACTGCTGTGAATAGAAGTTATCGTTTCGAGTGTTTGGGTTATGTAGTATATCATATGATTGCACCTGAGGTTGCAGGTATGGGTTATTACAGCTGGTTCGGGCTTATTCTGAGTATAGATGTGAAGTTCTGATCTTGTGTATGATTTCGGAAAGTGCAATGTGGTTCTATAGTTTATGGACTAGATGGATTGTGAAATTTCAGCTATGTTGTGTTATCGGACCTATGCGAGATAGGGTGACGTGGGATCACCCCCGGGTATATGCTTGGTAAGGTCATTCAGCTATTGGTTGGCTTCTAGGACAACTCTGGGTACGCTCGAAGGCGAGCGTTTGTTTAAGTTGGGGAGGATGTGACGACCCGACCCGTCGTCTCATGAGAACCGCTTCGTTTCCCCCATTTCGTGCTTCGTTATGCTTCATTATCTGTGTGAACGAGTTGAATTGGGTTGATTTTTGGAAGGAAATGAGACACTTAGTCTCTTTAAGGAAGGCTTGTTTTGGAAAAGTCAACCGGATGTTGACCTATGAGTTAGAGGGCTCGGATGTGGATTCAGACGATTCGGTTAGCTTTGGGGGATGATTTGTGACTTAGGAGTGTGATCGGAAGTGATTTTGGAGGTCCGGTGTAGAATTTGGCTTGAATTGGCGAAGTTAGTATTTTGGCGAATTCCGGTTGATAGGTGAGATTTTGATCCGAGGGTCGGAATGGAATTCTGAGAGTTGTTGTAGCTTCGTTAGGTGATTTGGGATGTGTGTGCAAAATTTCAGGTTATTCGGAGGTGATTTGGTTGGGTTTTTGATCAAATGCGTGTTTCGGAAGTTTCAGAAGAACTTAGGCTTGAATCCGATGTAAATTTGGTGTTTTGATGTTAGTTTTGGTGTTTTGAGAGTGCAACTAAGTTTGAATGATCATATGTGACATGTTAGTATGTTCGTATGCGGTCCCGAGGAGCTCGGGTGAGTTTCGAATAGGTTTGGGCTGCGTTGTGCTCGTTTGATAAAGCCTTCTCGTAAAAGTATTTGAAAAATATTTTCGGTAATATTAGTAGATGCTATTCGAAACACCCTTTTTCGATCCATATCAGCATTTCGTATAGAAGTTATTATCTCAGCAATAGTGTCTCTTATGCTTCGACGTCGTTTCTTCAAGCGTAAATGATATCATATTGAACAAATGAGCTCCGATTATTGTTTTGAATGAAGCATTAGATCCGTATCGTAATTACGGACCCGTAGCAAAAAGAATCGTCAAATTTGGACATCGTATGAGGATTTTGTGGCCATTTTACCAAGGTTGCCCAGATTTTCAGGTTAATGACGAAATTGCCCCTGACGGCGTATTAAAAACCTGCACTATTTGCAAATCTTACAACCTACATATCTCCTTCATTATAAGGTCAAATTGAGTGATTCAAAAGCCTAAATTCATTAGAATTTCACAAGGAATCCATTGGGAGCAATAAAACGCGTGAACAGTACACCTATAATGAGCAGGTCGAGTTTTCTTCCAATTTTTGAACGGGAAGAAGCTTCTGAGGCGATTTTTAAGAGAGAAAAATCAGTGGGTATCACAGAGGTAAATGATTTGACTATTAAAACTTGTTTATGGGTGATTATAGACCATAATCCCAGCCTCTAATTCATGAAAAACAGTAGAAAAATAGGATTTTTGGGCCTGAGATTATGAGACCTTTAGGGGTCGATTTGAGGGGTCAAACGGACTCCGATTTTAGTGTTCTTTATATGTACGGAATCGGGAGAAGATGAAGAACACTTTTCCGTAATAATTTCTGAATTTCGAGAAGTGGGACCGGGGCTCGGGTTTTGTCAATTTCGGGTTTATTGATGTTTTTCGATTATTTTCGATTGGGTATTGATCCTATAGCATAATGTGACGTATTCGTTGTGGTTTTGGTCAGATTCGACGCGCGAGGAGGTCGATTTGAGAGGCAAGAGCATAGCGAGCTAGGATTTTGGCCGGCTTGAAGTTAGTAAAAGATGTAAATGCTGTGTTGAGGGTTTGAAACCCCGAATTTGCACATTGTAGTGCTATGTTGAGGTGACTTGCACGCCGGATAACGGGCGTGGGGTAGAGCACCGTCGGGGATCGTGACTAGTCCGTCCCGCTTAATAAAATTACTACCTAATTGATTGAAGCTTTGTAGATATCCTTATAAAAATGGATTAATTATCATAATTGGGCTTCGTGCCAACTGCTTGAATCCTTCGGGGATTGTTTTTACTAGTTTCTTACCATATTTACAGATAACTGAACTCACTCCTAGTATTTAATACTGTTTTGCAAACTCAGCCACTTTTTCTCAAAACTTGGAACTTAAATAATATTTCTAATGAAGTTTGGGCTGAATATTTTATATGTTATTGTGCCCGAGGGGCTTATGTGATTCTGGACTGAGTGTGGGATCGGGCTGCGCGCCGCAGCAGTATTATACTGATATTGATATGAGGCTTAGGGCCTAATGGATGCCACGAGATGGCTTGATATTGCGCTTGGACCGTAAGGGGGCCCTCCCGGAGTCTGTACACCCCCAGTGAGCACCGTCGACGATAAATAAATGGAGCGGGTTGCACGCCGCCGCGGGTACTAGAGAGTATCGTATTACGGGTTGCATTTCTTATTTGATTGGCATTCATTTACTTACCTGTTGTAGCATTATTGTCTTTCATTGGTTTACTGATTTGATATTATCTGGTTTAAACTGCTGTAATAATAGCTTATATTGTGCCTATCCAGGATTTCTTACTCTCAGCCTTTATTTATGTTTATTACACTCTGGGTTGGAAGTACTCGCATTACTCCCTGCACCTTGTGTGCAGATCTAGGTGCACCCACTGAGGCTGAGTGAGGATTTCTCTGCCGAGCATCATATCTGGGAGCATCAAGGTAGCTGCATGACATCCGCAGTCCTGATCTTCCCATCTAACCTATTTGCTTTATTTCCGCATTTCTTTAGAGCAATATGTAGTAGGTTGACACCCGTGTATTAGAGGCTCAGACTTGTGACACCGGATTCTTCGGGTTGTGTAGTAGTATTTCTAGTTGGGTTTTCCGCATGTTTTAATTATATATTAGAGTTTCAGAATTATGACTTAGTAATTATTTGTGTTAATTGAATAATGAATTGTTTAAAAAGGGTTAAGGTTGTTGAATTGGTCGGGCTTGCCTAGCACTGTGTTGGGCGCCATCACGATCGGGGTTGGAGTCGTGACATGGGGCTACCGGTTCCGGCATGTCGATCACGTGTTCCCTAGATGGGTTCACTTCTTCTTGTGTCTCCTCCACATTTTCATCAATAACAATTCTCACTTCTTCATGAGCTTGAACCACATTGCATGTCCCGTATTATTCCCACCCTTTGGGTTCACCACCGTATCACTTGGTAGTGCCCCTTAGGACGAGTGTTCAAAGCTTGCGAGATTTGGCCCAATTGAACATCCAAATTACGGATTGAAGTGTTGTGAGAGGCTAATTGAGCATCGGAGTCGGCATTCTTTTCCATCATTTGTTTAAACATGTTCACAATTCTACCCATCTTATTATTAGACGAGCTCGGACCTTGAGAAGGATAGGGAGGTAGATTGCTCGGTTGTTGGAACATCGGGGGACTTTGAAAACCCGACCCCCATTTCTTGTTGTTGTTCCACCCTCCTTGGTTATTGCCTCCCCAATTGCTTTGATTGTTTCCACCCCAATTCCCTTGCTTACCTTGATTATTCCAGTTGCCTTGATTATTGTTACCACCACTCCAATTGCCTTGGTGGCCATTGTTGTTCCAATTTCCTTGTAACCGCCATTGTTGTTGATTTTGTGATTGAGCATTGTTTCTTTGGCCTTGATAATTATTGACATACTGCACTTCTTCTTCTTGGTCACTGAATGAATCACCTTGATCATAACCACTTTCATCTTACATGAATTGTTCCGTACGACTTCGCATTTGTTGACCATGTTGCGTCTCTTGTTTATAATCATATCCACACCTTCCATCACATTACTTGTTTCTACCCTTGAACTTGTTGAAGCTGAGCTTTGGCCAATTGGTTCATTGTAGTTGTCAACTCGGCAATAGCTTGCCCATGATCATGTAGATCCTTGTGTAGATGAATGATATTTGGGTCACCTTGAGGAACATTGGCTCTACTTTGCCATGCCGATGAGGTATCCGCCATCTCATCAAGAATTTCACAAGCTTCAGCATAAGGCGTGTTCATGAAGTTTCCACAGGCGAGTTGATTTACCACACATTGATTCGTTGCGTTGATCCCCCTGTAGAAGGTTTGTTGGATCATGGCCTCGGTCATATCATTGTTCGGGAACAATTTAACCATGGTACGATATCTTTTCCAAATCTCGTGCAATGACTCATTGGGTTCTTGCTTGAACGTAAGAATCTCATCCCTAAGTGTAGCCATAAGTCCCGAAGAGAAGAATTTGGCAATGAATTTTTCCGCCAACTCATCCCATGTGTGGATGGAATGATTGGGCAATCTCTCTAACCAGTCCAATGCCTTTCCCCATAGAGAAAAAGGAAATAACGTCAATCGCAGCGCGTCCTCAGAGACATTAGTTTGCTTACTCCCCCAACAAGTTGTCACGACCCAATCCAATGGGCCACAACGGGAACCCGGTACCTTACTAACCCGGGTACCAATATAACGAATCTTTCATATCATTCTACCATAGGTAAATGAACCAGCATAAAGCATGAGGGAATACAAACTTATACATATGAAGTACGGGCGTATAAGACCAAAATAACCATCCGTGTACTAAACATGGGCCGACAAGGCCATACAATCTTTTACATGACATCTGTCTACAAGCCACTAAGAATACATAATTTTCATAAAGGTCGGGACAGAGTCCCGCCATACCAAACAATACACGTCTAAATCATACTAACCAAACAAGCAACTCCAAAGCAAATGGAGCGCATCAACATCTTCCGCTAAGCTGATAGCCTACTTGGAGGGCTCTCGACCTGTATATCAGGACCTACGGGCATAAAACGTAACATCCCCAGGCAAAAGGGACGTCAGTACGAATAATGTACCGAGTATGTAAGACACATAAACAAGTACATAACAGACATGGAAGAAATATAGATTAAATGACTCAACCTGTAAGTCTGGATAACTCTGTAAATCATGAAATACTTATGGTGTTATGCATATGCGTATGAATGTCATGTCGTACTTAGGTACATGTGTTCATAACATCATCAAGCCTCTGAGGGCATCCCATCATATCATCTCGGCCACTATGGGCAAATCATCAACGTGTACCAGCTGATCAGGTGGTGGTGCGTATATAACGCCGTAACCTTTTCCCATATCCCATATACATATATTATACATACATATATATATATATATATATATATATATATATATATATATATATATATATATATATATGTGTGTGTGTGTGTGTATAACGCCGTCTGGTCATGGATCAATGTACATGTATATGTGATTGCAATGCATGAGAAGTGCGTATAGCTGTTTAATACGTATAACATTAAAAAGAAGTCCAAGACACTTCATCAGTACTAATAAGATATAGCTGTTTTGCTTAAAGTAAAAGAAGGAAAAACCTTTTTATTTTTATACTTATTAAACTTCTATTCCTGATAAAAGAAGAGTTAATGACTAATACTAAAATTTCAAGGAAACAATTTCAGTCCAACTATCAAAACTTACTAATACCTAATAATGTATAATTCTTGAATAAAATCCATTGAAGCTTTGATCATCACGCGAATTGTTATTGATGATTTACGAATAATTTAATTGTTCTACAATGTTCTGCCAACTTAATCATTACACATTTTCATCTTTTCCATCAAAACAGCAATTTGTTCTTGGCATAAACGAAGATAAATGGAATAACCTTCTAATAGACATACGAAATGTCATAAGACTATTATGACTTTGAATAATATCATGTAGTAAACTTTTTCAACTTACGTACTTTCTGAGACCCATGAACAGATGATATAATAATATGACACATAGGAATCAAGAATATAAGTATCTCTAGCATTTCTATGAATAGAGTCATTTATGGAAGTTGCGTATTTTGCTCGTTCCATTTGTATCGTATGGATCATGCCAAAAGAAAGAAGGGATAGCCTTAACATACCTGAACCGATTCTCTTGACAATCCCTCTAACACAAGTCCATTGCGACAACACGTAATGGCGGATCGATGTAGGGGAAAATCCGTATGATATTCTTGAGAAAGATTACACCGTACTTCCTTAGAATCACAAAATCCCGTTGCTATTACACGGTGTAACTTCGTATGACAGTCAGATTTATCCTTTGGAGACGAATTGCCGTAAGTGTTTTGCATGAAGGAACATCCGATGTTTGATAAAGAAGGAATGAGATTATTGGGATGCTAAAGAAGAGCTTGAAATTTTACCGAATGAAGATAAACCCCATTTTCTTGAAAGACCAGAGTTGTAACTCATTTGATATCTCTTGTTAAACTTTGGAAAATTTCCAAAGAATAGACAAAGAACCAAAGTGCAATGATACGTGGATTTTCAGTGAGGTTTTGAGCCACATATATCCTTCTTAAAGTGACACCTTGAAATATGGAATTAAGAGTCATTTTAAATGCCACTTTGGGCTGCCACGTTGGGGGTGTTACATTTATCCAAAAATTCATCCCTTTCCCTAATTAACTTATTAATCTCCCACTAATCTAATAATTAACCAATTACCCACATAATTAAGAATTATCTCAAATTACTTATAATACTACTCACTTTTAACACACTTTATACACCGTACTATCATGGTCATGTAGTACCTTCTATGGCACTAGTCCATAAATATCGGGTATAAGTTCGGACCGTATTTTATTCCAAAATGTCAAATTTCGACGAAATTTGTTTTCTTCGATTCTCTTACCCTTTCACCTTCACGAATTAACTTATCACTTGTTTGAAATAGTGTAATACTTATAATCCCAAAATAAATCTCATTCCCGAACTTACATCGATTAACTTACGATGAAACTTCAACGTATGAAAATGCGGACGTAACATCTCATTTCCAATCTTATATCAATTTACTTGTGGCGTACTTCCACGTACGAAAACATGGGGTGTAACATCATTCTCCCCTTTGGAACATTCATCCTCGAATGTTGACTGATACACGTATCATTCTTATAACCCATAGCTCTTGCGAATAATTTAGTACTCCTCTCGCCATTTAGGCGACTATTCTGTGAATGAATCCCAAAGGTCAGGGTATTTCCCTCTTTAAACCTCTTTCTCATACCACGACTTGTAGTCGGAATCCTTCTAATCTCGTAACTGTTGCTACCTTCTATCATGCAGCCTTTACAACTCTAACTTTGTATGTGTGCCTATGCGGCTCTTCTCTTCTCTTTCCTCCAGCTTTTAGCCAATCCCTAGGCTTTACTTTTGTGAACATATACAAAATTATGTCAAGTTGTTCCTCTGGGCGTCATTAGCTTTACTACATCTACGTAGGCCATACTATACCATAATTCTTACTTCGATTTATCATTACTGAGGTCTACTACGGAACTCCAGGTTACTCTCGTTTCTTATCCTATATGCATAAATCTAAGTCCTTTAATGCTTCTTCATTACTGTCCATCTTAGGACTGATGGCCCAATCTCATCTCGTATTTTGCAACTCTACCCATCCATTGTTGGTTAACCTCAACGTTGATCTACAATCATCCATTGATAACTTGAAATTTCTTTCGTAATAGATTGCCACTAGGGCTTGTGTTGCATCGTGGAACATTTGAAGTGATTTTCCTGATCCACTTAGGGACGATACTGTACTTCAATAATCATATTTTATAGGCGTGGGTATTTTAATCCCGTACAATTCGTGAAATCCTCTTCAAGTCATTACTCAATCGAGGCCCAAACGTCATCCTTTATCTATCACAATTACGCCCTTATTCCACTACCAGGGCAGCATTCCATCTCTTTTAAATGCTACTAGTTTTAGACTCCTTTGAGTTTGTTCTGGCTATACTGAGCCTTCTATAACTTCGAGAACCCATCAGCTCTCTTATTTTCATGAGCTTAATCCCAAGGACTTATCCATTCTTGTCACCTTTTCACTCACCTTTTCTTATTTTTACTCCTGTTTTCCTAAAACCTCGTCGCTCTACCATGCTTTAGTTTGCGACCTCCACATATCTATTTATACTTGTTCGCAACCTTACTTCAACTTGCTTGCACCATATATTTCCTTATGTTATTCTGGAACATCAAGCGAGACATTACATCGTTTATAACTCTTCTTTACTCTCTTGACTAGATCTCTCGGTACTTAGAAATCATAGGCTGGAAGGTATGCCATTGACGACGTTGCTATCATTCCTGGATATTGAATCCTAGTGCTTCCAGCCTTCTATCCAAAGCATGGACTATTCACGATCTTTTGCCCTTGAGTATCTTGTACGTTGTTCACCTTTATCTAACTTACCTTAAAATATCGCATCACATCTTTTATCTCTTTCATAACCTCCTTTTCATATAGGTATAATTCACGTCCATAGCTTGAAGCACTATTATAATACTTGCACCTCTGGTGCCTATACAATTCGGTGGGAGCTCCATACTGAATTCTTATGAGGCTGGTATTCTTTTTTTTTAACTGGCTTTATCGTAGAGCCGTTATAGAATATGGTTATTGTACTATCCCTTTGGTACCTCTGGTATTAAGAGTGATCCTATAATGTTCTCAATCACGAGTTCTATAATTTTCTGGGTCCAATAATCAGATTCCTGATTTACTCTGTTGATGTAACTCTTTATTTTTCTCCTTCTTCTGATCGGCCTTTATGTAGGTTTAAGCTATCTTCCAATCTGCGGCTCATGGTATTAGTTATTACTTTAGCCCTTCATGGACGCTATGGAATATCCATCATACAATTTTCTAATAATTCATTCCTTTGTCTATGACCTGGGCTCAATTCTTTCTTTTAACTTATACCAGAATCTTCTACGGCTGTATGATTGTCAACATATATGCTGCATGGATAATACTCCGAACTCTTAAGTGCGTTCACAACGTAACCAACTCTGGATCATTGATCGAATGATTCTTTCGTTCCTTCTCAGTTTTCTTTAAACGTAAGCCATTACCTTTCCTGGTCTTTCTTCCCCCCTTATTGGGTGCATACTTAGCTTATCTTAGCTCTCACGCATGCCGGAATTTTCGTACAACTTATATGATCTTTGAATATTGCTTTTGATTTACTTCCCATTCACTAGCCACGGTAGGTTCCTCTTTCTTATGGAGGATGTACAATGTTGTTGTGAAATTGTTGTTACAAGATCATTTCCTATTTAGATCACTGTGCTTAGGTTGAAACTCCTTCCTCATTTCCTCAGCTAGTCTTTCACTGTAGTACTTAGGGAGGACCCTCTGACTCTTGTAAAGCTGGAAGCTTATTACATCGTATGCCCAATAAAATTGTTGATGTCCTTCCTCGCCTACTATTATCCGTAGTTACTTACCTCCTCACCCTTGTGCTTGTAGGGTTGCTTCTGAACTGATTTGACTGTCTTCCTAGTGGCACTCTCTTTATTCCCCTAACATTCATAAGGTACCTTTAACTACCCCGACTCCTATTTGAATATATCTCAAGTATTATAATGACATTACAGCGAGGCTGAATTCTCCATGTTGGGGTTTACTACATTTATCTTGCATGATCTGCTGATTTGTCTGTAACTTCTTGTCTAGTCATGACTAGGCTCTTCCTAAATCAACTACTAACTACGCGTCGGCCCATTCTCATATCCATATTCTTCGTAATCTCTCTTGGGTTATTTCCTTTGTCTAATTTACCTCTTGCACTGGCTCCTTATTTATCAGTAACCTTCCGGGCAGGAACCCTTACTTCCCTTTTTCTGACGTCGTGCTTACATAACGTTCTGGAATCATAGCATATCTGTAAGATTTGGATAAGTGCAATCTCATTCCTTTCTCAATTTTATCGCACTCTTCCTTTACCATTTCATAGTTACTAGAACAACTTAATTCTGTCTTAGTGCCACATTACTCCATATTCTCCCCTTTAGGGGAGAACTAAGATTTAGCGCTACGACGATCTACCTATAGATGTTTTACCTCTTCATCTTTGGCGTCTTCTCACATCATTGATGACCCTTCAAGGCTTCCAGTGCCTATCTTTGTAGTACTCATATCTAGTTGTACTATTCTAGAGTGCACCATCTTGGTGTCTCACAAGGAGATCTATTAGTACATTTGCAATATCCTTTGGAAATGTCAACTAATGCAAACAATCCATCCATCATTTGGGTTACTCTAACCCCAGCCGGGTCCTAATATCCCGTCCTTCTCTTAAACCATATATGTTAGCTCCCATAGGGCATAACTAAGATCGATGTGGCCAATTGTACATACCTCTGTTACTGTTGAAGGTAACTCAAAATGCTTATATCTCTCTTCCTGATCTGTAGATAATGTTCATCTTTACTAACCGGGTACCTTGTACCCTTCTTCACCTTGCTTCTTTTACTTATTGAAACGTGTACCTTCTGATTCTCTCGTTGCTTTTCACCATATGGGTGGATAAATATTCTTGCCTCAAGACTCCTTATCAAGAAGCTTATACGTAAGATACACACATGTTCTGCTGAAGACCTTACATTTATCCATCATAGGAAAGATGCAAACTTGAGTTCCTCTAACTCAACTCTTCCACAGCTATATCTCTTACCAAACGTCTTTCTTCATGTACACATCGTTGTATTACGAATAAGATAGAGTTTAGGAAATTGAGTTCTTACAACTGAGCTTTACCACACGATCTAGAGTAAGAAGAAAGAGTGACAGTCCTAAATGCCATGTAGCCTGCTGCTTATAAGTGTGGTGCATGACACACCAATAAACAAGACTCTACTAGATACGGCTTGTAGACTCCCTAGGACAGAACTGCTCTGATACCACTTTTGTCACGACCCAAACAGATGGGCCACAACGGGCACCCGGTACCTTACTCAATCGAGTACCAAAGTAACGAATCTTTTATATCATTCTATCATAGGTAAATGAACCAGAGTAAAGTATGAGGGAATACAAACTTATACATATGAAGTACGGGCCTATAAGATCAAAATAACAATTAGTGTACTGAACATGGGCCGACAAGGCCATACGATCTTTTACGTACATGATATCTGTCTACAAGCCTCTAAGAATGCATAATTTCCATAAAGGTCGGGACAGAGTCCCGCCATACCAAACAATACACGTCTAAATCATACAAACCAAACAAGCAACTCCGAAGCAAATGGAGCGCACCAACATATTCCGTTGAGCTGATTGCCTACTTGGAGGGATCTCGACCTGTCTATCAGGACCTGCGGGCATGAAACGCAGCGTCCCCAGGCAAAAGGGACGTCAGTACAAATAATGTACCGAGTATGTAAGGCACATATACAAGTACATAACAGACATGGAAGAAATATAGATTAAATGACTCAACCTGTAAGTCTGGATAACTCTGTAAATCATAAAATACTTATGGTGTTATGCATATGCGTATGAATATCATGTCGTACATAGGTACATGTGTTCATAACATCATCAAGCCTCTGAGGGCATCCCATCATATCATCTCGGCCACTGCGGGAAAATCATCAACGTGTACCAGCTGATCAGGTGGTGGTGCGTATATAACGCCGTAACCTTTTCCCATATCCCATATACATATATTATACATAAATACGCGTATATAACGCCATCTGGTCGTGGGTCAATATACACACACACACATATATATATATATATATATATATATATATATATATATATATATATATATATATATATGTGATTGCAATGCATGAGAAGTACGTATAGCTGTTTAATACGTATAACATTAAAAAGAAGTCCAACACACTTCATCAGTACTAATAAGATATAGCTGTTTTGCTTAAAGTAAAAGAAGGAAAAACCTTATTATTTTTTTATTTTTGTTTTTATACTTATTAAACTTCTATTCCTGATATAAGAAGAGTTAATGACTTATACTAAAATTTCAAGGAATCAATTTCAGTCCAACTATCAAAACTTACTAATACCTAATAATGTATAATTCTTGAATAAAATCCATTGAAGCTTTGATCATCACGTGAATTGTTATTGATGATTTACGAATAATTTAATTGTTCTACAATGTTCTGCCAACTTAATCATTACACATTTTCATCTTTTCCGTCAACACACCAATTTGTTCTTGGCATAAACGAAGATAAATGGAATAAACTTTTAATAGACATACGAAATGTCATAAGATTATTATGCCTTTGAATAATATAATGAAGTAAACTTTTTCAATTTACGTACTTTCTGAGATCCATGAACAGATGATATAATAGTATGACACATGGGAAATCAAGAATATAAGTATCTCTAGCATTTCTATGAATAAAGTCATTGTATTTTGCTCCTTTCATTTGTATCGTATGGACCATGCCAAAAGAAATAAGTGATAGCCTTAACTTACCTGAACCGATTCTCTTTACAATCCCTCTAACACAAGTCAATTACGACAACACGTAATGGCGGATCGAAGTAGGAGAAAATTCGTATGGTATTCTTAAGAAAGATTACGCCGTACTTCCTTAGAATCGCAAAATCCCGTTGCTATTACGCGGTATAACTTCGTATAACAGTCAGATTTATCCTTTGGAGACGAATTGCCGTAGGTGTTTTGCATGAAGAAACATCCGATGTTTGATAAAGAAGGGAATGAGATTATTGGGATGCTAAAGAAGAGCTTGACATTTTACCGAATATGAACCCCATTTTCTTGAAAGACCAGAGTTGTAACTCATTTGATATTTCTTGTTAAACTTTGGAAAATTTCCAAAGAATAGACAAAGAACCAAAGTGCAATAATACGTGGATTTTCAGTGAGGTTTTGAGCCACATATATCCTTCTTAAGGTGACACCTTGAAATATGGAATTAAGAGTCACTTTAAATGCCACTTTGGGCTGCCACGTTTGGGGTGTTACATTTATCCAAAAATGCATCCCTTTCCCTAATCAACTTATTAATCTCCCACTAATTCAATAATTAATCAATTACCCACGTAATTAAGAATTATCTCAAATTACTTATAATATTACTCACTTTTAACACACCTTATACACCGTACTATCATGGTCATGTAGTACCTTCTATGGCACTAGTCCATAAATACCGGGTATTTTAGCTCGGGCCGTATTTTATCCCAAAATGTCAAATTTTGACGAAATTCATTTTCTTCGATTCTCTTACCCTTTCACCTTCACGAATTAACTTATCACTTGTTTGAAATAGTGTAATACTTATAAACCCAAAATAAATCTCATTCCCGAACATACATCGATTAACTTACGATGAAACTTCAACGTATGAAAATGCGAGATGTAACATTTCATTTCCGATCTTATATCAATTTACTTGTGGCTTACTTCCACGTACGAAAACATGGGGTGTAACACAAGTATCGAGAATCCTTTTGAGATGCTTGTAGGCATTTTGACTCGGAGCCTCGGTGAAGAATCCCCGTTGCTCAAGTAGTGTTAGCATCACATTGGTGATTTGGAAGTTGCCTGCCCTAATGCGGGGCGGGACTATAGCACTTTCATACCCTCGTTTGGCAACATCCGGTCACCTGCCGCTCTTGGTAGAGGTGGGGGAGGGACGGGAACATTATCATCAGGCGGTCGGCCTCGCCTATTTGCTTGAGGTTCAAGAGGAACATCATCCACGTCATCCCCCATTAGCAAATTCCCTATGGGCTCGTTGTTAAGAGCTATTCTCGTACCTAAAATCGATTCAAACACAAAGTTAGTGACTCGGAAAGAAAAGAAGACAAATCACACAAAAACCAAGATATATAGCTAAATCCGTTTAACTCCCCGGCAACGGCGCCAAAAATTGGTGTCGCCCAAACTCACACCACAAATATAGAATGTGAGGCAGTCAAAGCAATAATAAAAACCCAACGCAAAGTTGGGTCGAATCCACGGGGAGTTAGAATTTAGATTAGGTGTACACCTAGTGCTAATGTATGATGTGCCTCAAATTACACTTTCACCTTTTCAATTGTTGTTTCTATTTCTACTTTTAAGCTACTGATTGTAATTGTAAAGCTAAGAGACAATATTTTTGGTTTTGGTTATTTTTCAAGTTATAAAAGATCTAGGGTCGTGACTTCCACCTAGGTGGTTACCTAACGAGTTGTAAACTCTAGTGCAAGTTTGATTGGTCGGGGTTGTAATATAGCAATCACACGCAATTACGCACTCAATACCTGTTGGTAGTTAGAGTGATTTTGCCCAATTTGGATTTTTCAAGTCCAAATGGGTATTGCACAAAATAAGTGATAAATGCTCAAGTCGGGTCTTACTATCTCTAGATTCAACCCTTTAATTGGGGCTATCAATTTCTTGAGTTCACCCTAATTTCTTGTTAGCCAAGTTTTCCTAGACTTAGTTTCTCTTTCTCAAGTAGAGATTAAGTCAAACAGGCCTGAATCAATGTTTGCAACTATTAATTCTATAATTCAAGCAAGAACTAGGCTAAATATCACTAACCCAACCACAAACAAGCCCTAAATCAAATACTCATTAAGTACCCACACTAGGGTTGAGCCACAACCCCTAGCTAGAAATTTAGCTACTCATGGAAAATGCAGAAATTAAAGAAGAAACTAAGATAAAATCCATAATAGATGATTAAGCGAAGAAAATCTAATGTTAAAATGCTAAACTAGTACAATGTTACCCAATACAGTTAGTAAAAACGGATCAGGTGCTCTCCTAAAACAAAACTTGACCTAAAATGACAAAAAGTTCTATTTATACTAAGCTGAAAATATCTGACAAAATTGCCCCTGCGAAGGTCGTGCGGCCGCATAATTATGTGTGCGGTCCGCACAATGAGACTTGTCTTGACAGGTTCCAGTTCTGCGGCCGCACAATTCTGGACTGCGGCCGCACTCCTTCAACTTCTGCGGACCACACATTTATGAGTGCGGCCGCACTCTTGCTTCTGCGGCCGCACAATTATAGTGCGGTGCGCTCTCCTTGATCTTGGCTTTGGCTGTATGAGACTTCTGCGGACCACATAAAAATGAGTGCGGCCACGCTCTTGATTATGCGGCCACATAAAAATGGTGTGGTTCGCATTTCTTATTGAACTTAAAATCCCATCTCTCTAATCTTTGTCTTCTGCGGCCGCACCAAAATTGTGCGGTACGCACTTTGCATGTCATTTCTTATTAGAAGTCTTCTTCATGATTTGCGGCCGCACTCAATATTGTGCAGTTCGCGCAATGCCCTTTTAGCCTTGTTTCTGTCCCTATCCAAAATTACTCCTTCTTGAAATAATTTTCATCTCTTTAGCTCTTATTTTGACACTCCTGCAAGCAAGCACATTTCATTAGTTTTCGGGAATACCTTTAAGCAATTTTGAGCTAAAACGAAAAAGTAAAAGAGTGCAAATAAGTTGTCAAAATCCCTACTTATCAATGAGTTGATCGATATGAGGTAGCGGGAATGAGTCTTTCGGGCATGCTTTGTTCAAATCTGTAATGTCTATGCACATCTGCCATTTTCCATTCTTCTTTTTCACCATGACCACGTTGGCGACCCATTGCGGGTATTTTGATTCCCTGTTGGAGCCATTTTCCAGTAATTTTTCAACCTCCCCGCGGACTACATCGTTTATTGCAGAATTGAACTTCCGCCTAACTTGCCTTACCGGGGGGTAAAACGGATCGATGTTCAACTTGTGTGTCGCAATCTCCTTCGGGATACCTGGCATGTCTGCATGGGAAAAGGCAAACAAGTCTGCATTATTAGTTAAGAAATGACGGAATTTACCTGGCTCCTGAAGCTTGCGACCGATGTAGGCTTTCTTGTTGTGCTCGTTATTATTAAGTTGGACGGGGTCGAGGTCTTCTACGGTTGATCCCGTGGCTTCTATTGTTTCGGGGTCTTTGATGACGTCTTCTTGTTCATCACCGCTCGACCTCGACCCTGTCAATTGCTATGCCTCTTTTGCTTTGCCCTCCATTTGTTGGGTGTATGTGCAATCCTGGGCGATGCGATAGCATTCTCGGGATATGCGTTATGCTGAACACTCCCCATGGGGTGGGAAATTTGATAACTTGGTACAAGCTGGAGGGGATGGCCTTCATGGCGTGTATCCAGGGTCGACTTATTATGGTGTTATATGTCGTATCCTGGTCCATGATGTGGAATGTGTTTTCCAGAGTGACGCCGCCGGCCAGGACGGGGAGTGTGTTTTTTCCGGATGTTCGTTCCACTGCATTGTTAAAACCGATTAGCGTGATGCAGCGTGACACTATCTTATCCTCGAGTTTCATCTGTGCAAGTACTCGAGGGTGGATAATGCACGCGCCGCTCCCATCGTCCACCATAATGCGCTTTACATCTGTATCTAATATTCGTAATGTGATAACAAGAACGTCATAGTGAGGGAAAACCAAACCGAAGGTATCTGACTTATTGAAGATGATACTGTTCATAAGTGAACGACTGTTTGAGTTTGTAGGTCGTGGTGAACTTTACGTTGTTGATCGATACGTCGTCGCCACCTCCGATGATCATTTGGATGGTGCGAGTTGGTGAAGGTGGTTTTAGTGGACCCTGGGGTTATTCACGTCCTCGGCCAAACTTGGCCCTTCCTCGGTCGCTCAACAGCTCTTTCAAGTGCCCTTGGTGAAGCATGTTCATGACCTCTTGCCTTAGAGCGATGCAGTCCTCTATTTTATGACCTCGCTCCTGGTGGAACTCGCATAGGGCATTTGACTTCCTGGTGCTCGGATCGGACCTCATCTTTTGTGGCCACTTCACTTTTGTGCCGAGCTTCTCCAATGCGTAGATCATTTCTGAAGGGGAAACACAAAATTTGTGAGCAGATAGTAAAGGGGGCATACCTTTCTTGCTTCGGTGAGTCCCTGTTTTTGGCCTAGATGGACCTTCTTCGTGACGAGAGGAGGGCATAAGGGCACCCCTGATATATGGTTTATGCCTTTCTCGGTTGGGTCATGGAGCTGCTAGATCTCTTCTGGCATCGTTTCTTCGGTCTTTTCTGAACTCAGCTTGTACTGAGGTCAACCGTTGGCTCGGCCCATACAAGTCGTCTTCTTCAGCACGGACTTCGGCACAGTAGGCATTATGTATTTCATCCCAAGTGGCTGGGCGATATTTCATAAGACGACTCAACAACTTTTTGGTCGCCCTCGAACCGTTTCTGTTCAGTCCTTTTTGGAAAGCTGCTACAGCCATGCCTTCTGATATATTTGGCAATGTCATCCTTACATGGTTGAACCGGACGAGGAAGTCCCTCAGTCCCTCTCCGAGTGGTTGTTTGATGGCGAATATGTCGTTCACTCTTGCTTCTGCCTTTTTCGCTCTTGCGTGGGCCGTTACGAACTTGTCGGCCATTTCTTCGAATGTTTCAATGGAGCGCATGGGCAACTGTGAATATCAAGTTAACGCACCTCCGGTGAGGGTTTCACCGAACTTTTTCAACAGGATGTAAGATACTTGTTCTTTGGCGAGATCGTTGCCCTTTATCGCGGTGACATAGTGAGTCATATGATCTTCGGGGTCGGTCGTACCGTCATATATTTTTAGGTAGGGCAGCATTTTGAAGGTTTTGGGTATGGCATGCGGGGCGGCCTCATCACTGTAGGGTTGTTCCACGAACCGACCAGCATCTCTTTTTGGTAAGAGTTTTGGAGCGCCTGGTATTTTGTCTACCCTTTCTTGATGCTCTTTCATTTGGTCTCGAAGCATTTTGCTTTCATTTTCGATTTCTTCCATCTTCCTCAGGTCGTGAGGGTATCGTCACCTGCATTATTAATATTGTGAGTGATATCTGTTATTGGAGGGAGAGGGCCATACTGCTCGGCCATCATTGGTGCAACGCAAGTCCTCGCATTTTCTCTTATTGCTTTTTGGGCGGGCTTTTCGAGGATGCCGGTCAGCGTGTTTCTTAGCCAAGCCTCAAGTAGTTTCTTCACTGCGGGTGGAGCCTCTTCCGTTATGGACGTGGAAGCCCTTTTACCGCAGGACGTTGTGATGCTACCATGAGGGAGGGGTGAGCCACTTCGCCTGGGAGAGGCATTTGGTGTTACATCTTCAACCTCCATTTCAGAAACTTCGTTGATGGTGTTTAAGAGGTTGGCGATGAGATCGGCCACTGCCTTCATCCTTTCTTCTCCGTTACCTTCCATGTTAGATATGTGTGTACAAGAGAGTAGGGGCTTTTGGGTCATTTTTTTTTGGCTAGTTATAGATCTCGAAGAAACTTAAATTTTTAACTAGGAAATCCCCACAGATGGAGCCAAATTGTTTGACCAAAAAATATAGACCCTCGGTTAAACTAATTAAATATATATAATGGGGGTTAAACCTAGTTAATAATAATATTTTCAGATCTATAACCGATTAACATGAATAACGCTAAGCAATGTTAATGGAAGATCAAGTGCAAGGTGCATTTAATGTTATAAGAACATTAATGAGGAGGAAATATAAAGCAATAAATAACAATAAATGGCACTAGAGTAAATAAGGAGAAAGTTTAACCCAATATTGAATAGGTGGATGTTCTCCCTTTTGACAATGATGAATGACAGAAATATCAGAATATTGGGACCCTTCTCGGATCTAGTGGAAAAGGTTTTGAATAATAGAAGATCGAATCTCTTTAAAAAGGTAATGTTTGTATTCTATCTAGAGAGAAAAGGTCTGCCTTTCATAGAGTGTACTTATCAGAGAATATTACCTACCTTTCACCTTATCTCTCTTTCTATTTATAATGGGCATGCCCCCAATTAACCCTAAAAGTACACGCACATAGGATATTCAATGGAACATTCTCTTAAAGATCCTGCTACTAAACTAATCGTTACTACCCCTTCTGATACTTGACATCGGCCATAATTGACTACTCGGCGTTGAGTCCTATTGGTTACTAGTCGACCTCGGACAAATCACTTTTGGTAATATCACTTCGTGTCGAATATCCTTAGGCAGATTTTGACCCATACAGGCGTTCCTACAACAAGCAAGTTGCGTACCAATCTGTTCTCGCATGCCCTACGTACCTATGCATGTCTCTAACTTTAATATTTCGCATTAATATGTAAAAATACTTCTAAAAATTAAAACAAAGGTGTTGTTTAAAATAACTAATTTTCTTTCTTCGAACCTAGTCTGTTATAGGTTTTCATATTTTCCCCAATCGATTGTATAAAGGTTTTCTCAATTTGGTTGTATTTTTGTCACATCATAGCAAAAACAAGACTATAAACCTATTTGGGCTAATTCTATTTCTGCTCAATTCAACCTACTACTCTTAAAGTCTGAACTTTCCTTTCGACAAATAATTTGAGGCCCACCAACGGTTCTGGGCTTTTCTTTTGTAAATTCCTATAGTAACCTCACGGTTTGCCCACCAGAAATGCTAGTTAACTCCATATACCTTTGAAATATTTATTTTACCTTGTATACCTATTTTATAAAAGTTTATTACTTTTTAACTTTTAATATTATTATATGCCATTAAATAAATCCCACCTTTTAAGGAACTAAATTATCTCTCATTCTAACTTAATAAATCCCTTAAAACACTCTATCATCCCACGTTTTAAGGAATTGGAATCATACATGTTCACAAAAAAGTTCACCCCAGAAATTTCTCTATGAAGTCCTCCATAATCTTTTTCTTCTCTTTCATCTATGTAATCAAAAGCAAAATAAAATAACGTGACAATGTTCTAATTTGGGATATAATATATAAACTAAAATAAAATATTAGAATATGTTATTTAAACCAATACACCACAATATCCTAATGAAAAATACATTATTCAAATCAAACAACGATGATAATCCAATTTGGAATATTCAAATCAAACATAACACAATATTCTAATTTGGAATACAATATTCAAATCAAACATTCCACAATATTCTATTTTGGAATACAGTATTCAAACCAGATTTTTTCAAATTAAAAAATTGTAGAATATTTGGTTTGTATATTGTATTCCAAATTAAAATATTGTTTGAGTATTGTATTCCAAATTAAAATATTATAGTATGTTCTGTGTGAATACTGTATTTCAAATTAGAATATTATGGTATATTTAGTTTGAATGTTGTATTCCAAATTAAAATATTTTAGTATTTGAATAATGTATTATAAATTAAAATATATGGTATATTTAGTTTGAATAATATATTCTAAATTAGAATACTATGATATGCTTGGTTTAGATAGCGTACTTGTCATTAGAATATTGTGATATATTCGATTTGAATTGTATTTCAAATTAGAATATTGTGGTATGTTCAAAATATATGGGAAGATCTGAAAGTATAGAGCATGCAATATCAAAAATGAAGTTCTGATGGAAAATAGGAATATGGCTTAATTAGGGGAGATGTGAATCTCGAAATTCATTGACTACAATTTCAATAATTAAGGCTATATTTAAGGGATATTATCCCTTATTAATAGTGGTTGTTACACACATAAGATTCTCTATCAGGATATATAATGTAATTTCTTTATAGGTATACAGTGTAACTTTCATAATTAAGGCATAGTGAATAAAGAGATTTATAGAGTGGTATACGGTATTAAAACCCCTTCTAAATTCTATGCATATTGACCCAGCAGTTCCAGGCCTACTCTCACTCTCTAGAGCTCCGTCTCCAGCCTCAAGGGGCATTTGCAGAAATGGCCCTTTTTTTTTTTAAATTCCTCTGTTTAAGATTTAACTCCATAAACTAAGTCGGCTGAGTTTGTTTGTAAAAAAAAGAGCTCATCTTACTAATTTTAAAGTTGAAATTTATCCCACTGAGCTAATGGAGATAGACTTTAAAGAGTGTCATTAGAAAAGGTCATATGATGCAAATAATGGATTGTATATGGTTTAGAGCATCTTTATTCTCCGATCTCCAGGTATCAGAAGGAAAAAATCCTACGCATCCGATGTTTACGGCAAAGAATATAGGGAAAATACAAAACTGGCCGGTCGATTAAAACTAATAGCATTCGCTAGTCAAAAAATATATAAAATATGTACATATATTATATATATATATACAAAAAAAATATTTTATCAAATATTATTTTTGGGAGCGGCTAAAATTATACATTAAAATATAAGGGTCCGAGTTTATCATGCATCTTGAATAGTCGCATGGCGTTAGCTGTCTTCTCATGCTTACATTACTTTGTGCTTATTCTAATTCTTCTGCAACAATGAAATGAAGCTTCGCACCCCAACATTGTGTAATCTTTTGTAATTTGGCTTATATACAGCTCTGTAACGCTCCACGTAAAAGAAATAGGATCATGTTGACCCAAAGTTCATAGGAAATTTCTATATCTAGTTAAGCAAATTACTATTGAAATAACGTGTTATTTATCTATATTTCTAGTTAAGCAAGTAACCAATGAAATTATGTGATTTTTGCCAATCGATTTTTCGTTAGGGCAGCCGATCGAAAAGAGAGATGTAACACGAAGACTTCCCAGAGGATCGCTCATCTTAGTACCATTCTTGCCTAGGCACGCTTAATTTTGAAATTTGGTGCGTTAGTGCTGATATAATCGCATCCCCGTTAGAAATTGTACTTATAGATTAAAATAATAACGGATTCAAGTTCATTAATAATCAATTATTAATTGTTTTTTGTATGTATCTGATCGTAATATCTCGAATCTATCCTAAAATAATATCTTGAGATATTAATCAAATTACAAGTGTGTCGGTATGATTCAAAATTAGTTGATATATGCACCCGTGAATAGGTTAATTCTCTTGTCTTTCACCTATTATATGCTTCCAACTTCCGTGGCCACAAGTTACTACAAGACAATATAGAGTCACGAGACCTCTTTTTCTTTGCTTTGCTTCTTTGCTGTAACGTCCAAAACCACGTTCACCAATTTATTAATCTATGGCTTTATTTTCTGTTGTTTTCCTTTTCTAAACTTCTCTCACCACATCTTCAATCACCAAACCAAGATAGTTGAACTCAAATTTTTTTAGCTTAGTATATATATATATATATATATTTGTGAACCCTACCACTAACACAAGTTGTGAATTTTGTGGCAAGTTATGAATTTATAAACTTTAAACCTTGATTACGCTTCCAAAGGCTGATCTAGCATCTGTTCAATGGTTGACGTGAACCCAATAGCTATTATCTAGAGCAGGGGCATATTTAAGCTATATTTATGATACACGTGAATTCATGGTCTTTCCGGTATTTTATGTAGATATTTTATAAAATTTATCTAATATTATATGTTGACCCCCATGTTACAAAAACATTAAATGGTGCACTCGGTTGAATGTTAAGTTATTTATCCTAAGGAATAGATATCAATTCCCACTCATTACTTTTTTCCTTCTTTTTTCGGTGGTACACTCATGTTTTGAACTCGGTTTGTTGTAGATCCGCTTATTAAGAAATAGACTAAATATCTACAAATATTTATTTGTAAACTCAATTATTATTATATAAGTATTAAATTAAAATAATTGTAAAACCCGCCAACTTCAAATCCGTCAACCCCCTCTGCCCATCCAAATACACACTTCCAAATTCCCCATTTCTTTCTACTCCACTCCCGCACCACGCTGCTGCCCATGATATTCTTCTTGCATTCAGAAATAGGTTGTGCATGAATTGGATCGAATTGGATTTAGCATAATTCAGATTGGATTTTGGATTCTAAAAAATGCAATCCGAATCCGATCCGAATTAATATCGGATTGGATTGGATTTTAAAGTTTGGATCGGATTGGATTTTCGGATTACAGATTTTGTATCGAATTATTATGCCTCAAAGTTGCAAACTCATTTGTATATTTTCTTTGTAAAAGAGGTAATACAGTAAGAAAAATTCATGTTTCTGCAATTATGAGAGTACTATGGAGGGGCGGATTTAGGGGGGCGCAAGGGGGTTCACCCGAACCCCCTTCGCCGAAAAATTACAATGTATATATAAGGCAAAATCTGGTTTTTATCTTTATATATTAAGTTTTAAACACCCTTAACACAACCTAAAAGTGTAGTTTAGTGGTCAAGGGGGTTCAAAACCTTCTTAAGTTCAATTCCCACTAGCTACAAAAAAATTTTTTGAACCCCCTTCGTGGAGATCCTGCCTCCGCCACTGGTGCTATGGTGCCAATATAGCTAAAACCATCAATTGTAAAGGTAATAACTTGGAGGAAAATGTAAAGGAAGTACTAACTATCCGAAATTAAAGTTTAGTATTTATTCATGTCCTAATAATTTCGGATTTCGGATCGGATCGGATCGTATTAAAATTATACCAATCCGAATCCGATCCGATCCGAAATTCAAAATTTTAATAGACACAATCCGAAATCCGATCGGTTCTATATCCAATCCGTCCGAAATACAAAATTGAACTGATCGGTTCGGATTTCGGATATCCAATCCAAATGAACAGCCCTATTCAGAAACAATGCAACTCTCCCCCCCCCCCCCCCCCCCATATTTTTCTTAATCTCAACTTTGAATTTCTATTTCTTCTACTATCAAAATATACTTAACTATTTGTAGATGCTGTCTTTTTAATTATGTACGTAATTTTCTTTTCCTAAGGTTCTTTTTCATAGATTGATATATAAACTCACGAGAGTGGGCAGGAAACAACAGAGAAAGAGGAAAATGTGGCAAACTATAGTGGTAGAAGTAGGACCCACAAGTCCAAATGTCAAACAACCAAGAGTCTATGACTTGGCATGTCTTTCACATATTGTTGTAAAAAATTCTCAATCTCAAAACCCCAATTTTAGTTATCTTCTCCCGTGAAAGAGAGTATTCTTGTAGACAACGACTGATTGATCAACCTAAACTTGCCACGTGTTTCCAACTTTTAACTTTTTAGTAACCCCCTTTTCACTATAAATTTGCAGCCTCAACTTCAGATGATTCTTGTGTCTTACCACATGAAAACACACATACACACACACAAAAATAACACTATAGTACTATAAAGTTTTTATTTTTTTCCTTTAATATTTTCTCAATTTCCAACTTCAATGGAGAAGATACTTCGCTTATTATGGGTTACTATGATGTTGTTATTCTTTAGCCACTTAATCAATGTGGAAGGAAGACATCATCTTTCCAAGAAACCAAAGAGCAAAAGTATTAGTTATGTTCCTAGTCCTGTTGATGAACAACCACCAGCTTCTTCTCCTGCTAGTAATGTTGTTCCATCGGACCCGAGTTACGGAGGTCCTGCTGGCTCGACTAATTCAGATTCTGGTTGCATTTTCGACGTGACTGAGTACGGTGCCATAGGAGATGGCTCAACGGATGACACTGATGCATTCAGAGCTGCTTGGAAAGAAGCATGTCAGGTTGAATCAGCTGTGGTTTTGGCTCCTGCTGACCATGTTTTTATGATCACTTCTACCATTTTCTCTGGCCCTTGTAAACCTGGACTTGAATTTCAAGTAAGAAACATATATGTCTTCTTTTTCTTTTTCTTTCTCATTAATTTTTTTAAAATTTTTCTTTACTATTCTTATGATGTGGGATGGGGGACTAAAAGCATTAGCGAGCCAGGAATTTTAGTAAGGAAATTTAAAAATTAAAACCTAAGACTTAAAGTAAGTTAAGGAAATTCAAAATTTTATATATACATATATAAGAATAAATTACTTTTTGCACTATTTGTGTGGTACGATTGTCGAATGAATGGGATTCAATTGAAATACTTTATTTCCTGTGGCGGAGGTAGCAGCCAAAGTTTGATAAAATATGAGATTTTAAGTTATAATAATTTATATTTTTTCATTTATTTTTTGTAGGTAGATATTTTGTTCTATATTGTTTTTATATTTTTAGGGTCATAGCTAAACGGCATTTTCTTTCCAACAAAAAAAAAGCTAATATTTGTTTATTTAACTGACATATATAGTAAAATGTCTTTTGATTATAATATTCCTTTTTGAATGCATATATTTCCTAGTATTCAATTATTCCTAAAATTTGTATATTTAGACTTTTAAAAAATTAATATCTTTCAATTTCCCTAGAAATTTAATTTGAAGTCAAATGCAAAACTCAATTTGAGAAAATAAAGGTGTATACAATGATTAATTTTGTTCTTTGAATGTTCTAAATAGGTAAATGGGATCTTAATGCCACCAGATGGACCAGATTGTTGGCCAAAAGAAGATAGTAACAAGCAATGGCTTGTGTTTTACCGACTTGATAATATGACTTTTACTGGCACTGGTACTATTGAAGGTAACGGCGAAAAATGGTGGCAATTACCTTGCAAACCTCACAGGGTAAGTCTATTTTCTTCTATTTTTTTGTTAGTTCCTTTTTACACTTAAAAACAAGAAGAAGATAAAAGTGTAAAATGGTCCGTGATATTATTAGTGTCTTTCTCTCTTTCTCATTGTCTCTCTTTCTTATTGGATTAATTCAATTTATGTCATTTTTCATCAGTTTAAATATAGAATTAAATTATATGCAATTATAATTTGAGTTGTTGTACAAGATACTTATTATTTATCAAAGACTAACAATCAATGCTACTTAATATAGTTACGGGCAATTATTTTTTAACTGACCTAATTGTGTAAATATTTTTTTTAATCATCAATGCACATAACTTAAATACTAAAAAGTACTACTAGTAGTATATTGATAAGCATAAAGTTAGATGATTCTCGTGAATGTTAGTTCGTATGGTAATTAATAAAATTCCATTTGTCATTTTTCAGGGACCTAATGGCTCAACATTACCTGGACCATGTGATAGCCCTGCTGTAAGTTAGCTCACTTCCTCTCTCTTCTCAAAAGATACTTCTTTGGTTTGGTTTGTAAATATTAATTATGATAATAATTTCAGTGTATTCACACAAGATTAATTCCAATATAAAATTTAAAATTATATTTATCCCATGTTTAATTACTGATGTTAATTAAAATCGATATAAGTTTTATATTAAAATCTTAGTATCACATCTAATTCTACTTGTTCCGAACCAAACGATCCCTTTTTTTTTCATTTAAAATTTTCATAATGTAAGTTTTGTTTGTACGAATATTTTTGGCAGATGATAAGGTTTTTCATGAGCTCAAATTTGGTGGTGAGAGGTTTAAGAATACAAAACAGTCCAATGTTCCACATGAAATTTGATGGGTGTGAAGGAGTATTAATTGACCAATTGTCAATTTCTTCCCCTAAACTTAGCCCAAACACGGATGGAATTCACATTGAGAACACCAAGTCCGTTGGAATTTACAACTCCGTTATAGGAAATGGTACAAATTATCTCTCTCTATTTTAGATTTTTCTTTTGGGAGAGCATTTTACGATAATATTTACTCGTATCTAGTATTTATACTAATTTAATAAGTGTATGATATATGGTAAATTAAGAAAAACGTATATTTGTAATCAGTTTTGGTGAACGGGTCGATTTTATATTTTGTTCAAAAATTAATTATTTAAAAAATGTAATTTTGGTTTTATCAGGCGATGATTGTATATCAATTGGACCTGGTAGTTCAAACGTTGATATTGAAGCCGTCACATGTGGGCCCAGTCACGGGATCAGGTACTTTTTCTGTTTATAGTATTAAATAACAGAAAGCTTAATCTTATTTTGCTAATAAGGACAAGATTTGTCTTTTCCATCTTCTTAATTAAAAAATTATGTCATTGGGATGGATCACAAGACTATAATATATCAAACCTCTCTTTTTTATTTCCTTTTGTCTCCAAGTAGTAGTACTAATGTAAAGTTTTCTTTAGAAATAGTTTAAGTATGGCAAGACAGCCACATGTAGTGGGTCACTCTCTGTATGCAGTAGTTAATATATATGAATATTATCTTTTGCACCAAAAAAAAAAAAACAAGTTATTTGGATTTGTTAGTGTCTAAAAAAATAATTATGCATATTTACCTCTAATTTCTAAAAAAAAAAAAATTAAAGAAAAGATTTGTAAAACATGCTCCTTCCATTTTCATTCGTCATGGAGTATTTATATTTTAAAATATAAGGGATCTTTATACAGATAGAAGGTCGAATTTATTGTCTACTTTTTCTAGCCCGTATACGTAGATTATACTTAAATAGCCGCCTATACTAGCACTTAAACTTAAAATAGTCGACATATATATATATATATATATATATATATATATATATATATATATATATATATATATATATATATATATATATATATATATATGAAAAATGCATAAGCACCCCCTGACCTATACCCGGATTACCAACTATACACTTTATCTTTGCGGGAGTCCTATTACCCCCCTAAACTTTTTTTAAACGGAATAAATACCACCCTAAAATTAGACAACCAAACTCTTGGCAAGTGGTGAACTACACGCTCCGCCACATGTATATTTAGTACTTTTTATTCTTTCTTCTTTTTCTTATCCTTTTTTCTTATTTCTTATTATTCTTTTATTTTTGTTATTTCATTCTCTTTCTTTTTGTTTTGGTCACTGGCGGAGTAAAATGGTGGACGTTGGAATTTCAAAGGCACCATTTTTTCCGAACATGTTTTTATCCCGATCGGAGTGTGTTTTGCTATAAGCGGAGAAGACTTTTTCCAGTTAAAATTTCAATACCTTAATTTTTTCGGGGTGAGAAGGTTTTCCGATGATGAATCCCCCTCCCCCCCCCCCCCCCCCCCCCAACTGGAATGTATTTTGCTTTACTTATGAATAAATCTTTTGGAGAGTTTAATTTGTGTGTGAAAAGGATAGAAAGAGGAAAAAGAAAAATAGAATTAGAAGAAAATCGGTTAGACAAAGTTGCCGGTGAATGAGTATCCGCCGGAATTAGAGAATAAACGAAAAAGAAGTAAAAGAAAAAGACAAAGGAAAGGAAAAAAAGTAAGAAAAAATGGTAAAAAAGCAAAAAGAAAAATCTGAAAATCATTTTTTCTTGCTTCTCACTCTCCCAAGGAGAGTGAAATACACACATTCTGCCACGTCAGCTTTAACGGTGCAAATAATTCTACTTTAAAATAGTTTAGGGGGGATAATAAAAACCCCGCAAAAGTAGAGTGTGTAGTTGGGAATCTGGGTATAGGTCGGGGGGGGGGGGGGGGTTGTACTTATGCATTTTTCCTATATAATTATGTATGATCATTGTATAATCTCTGTATACTGGCTAGAAAAAGTAAACAGTAAATTCGACCGGCTATTTGTGTAAAGACACCTTATATTTTTTAAATAATTTTCAAAAAGTGGAATACTTTCATTTTCATTTGCTCCCCAATCAGTAGCAAAATCAAATTTTTGTAAGGGTGTTCAAGATTTGATATATATATATATATAGAATTCCGACAAAGGGTGGTCAACTGCCTCCAATAACCACCTTTCGGCATTGATAGCTACGTCACTGGCTCCAATAATCGCGTATTTTTTTGTGCAGCATTGGGAGCCTAGGGGTGCACCATAGCCAGGCATGTGTATCGAACATAACAGTCCGGAACGCCATTATACGAGACTCAGACAACGGAGTAAGAATAAAAACATGGCAAGGAGGGTCAGGATCAGTAACAGGATTATCATTCGACACAATTCAAATGGAAAATGTGCGCAACTGCATAATCATAGACCAATATTACTGCATGACAAAAGGCTGTCAAAACGAAACATCTGCAGTTAGTGTTAGAGACATCTCGTACAGGAACATTAAAGGCACGTACGATGTTAGAAGTGCTCCAATTCACTTTGCCTGTAGTGATACCATTGCCTGTACTAATATTACAATGTCTGAAGTTGAACTTCTTCCACACGAAGGCGAGCTTGTCGATGATCCTTTCTGTTGGAACGCGTATGGGATTCAACAGACGTTAACGATACCTCCAATTGATTGTTTACAAGATGGAATGCCTCAGTCAATTGGTGATGATGCATATACCTGCAGCTGATGATCGATCGAGGAGTTCACTTTACTAGTAGTACTATTTTTGTTTAGTTATATATAGCTTTATTTTATATGCTATTTTTTGTAGGTTATTTTGCTATATAGTTTTCTAGCCTCCATCCCAGTTGGGGTTAGTGTCCCTGTGTGATGTTGATAATACTATTTGTAGCAGATATATATGGTCTATTTTACTGGCCTATTTTCTGTACTAGAGAGTGAAATGAAATGTCTACTAATAATAAAATGATTTACTAAAGAGCTTCTTTATCCATCATTTCCATTGCAATTTCCAAATATTAGCAACTAAAAACTACGAAGCAGAGTGGATGGATTTTTCATATTTTCTCCAAATGCTAGATTTTTATAAACGCCTCGGAATTTAACTACCATGTGATGAGATTAACTGTTGTGGTAAAAAGGAAAACTAAGGTTTCTTGTGAGGATTAGACATTCTTATCAACCATAAAAGGAATAAGATGAAAGAAAGAAAGTACAGACAAATGCAAAGAGAGCGACAGAGAGAAAGTCAAGCTTTACCATAAAGATATGCTCCTTTGTCTGTAGGGACGACAAATAACACCAAATCTAACAGTTGAATTACAAAGGATAAGGTTTGGCTTGATATTCACAGTTAAAAAATTGAATGATGAAATTGCAGGGGTCTGAAGGAGAAATAAACTTTTCCTCTAGCCTGTTGCGCAATCCATAAGTTACAAGATGCAACTCTTTGCCTTCAAAATCTTCACTTCCATAGAAAAAATTTTCAACATATATAGTCATGCTCTTTAATTAGAATTTCCTCACCCAAGTCCCTTTGCAAGATACATGTACACATTTCTAGCAAAACCAAACAGTTCATTACCGGTGTTTAACCAGAAAACTGAATATTTGGTTAAAGCTAGAATTTAATAGAGAAATCGGGTTACTGATAATCAAGAAATAAGAGATTTTGTGAACAACAATAAAGCAATGAATAAGAGTATATTTCAGTATAATCGGAATGATATTTCGTGTCCTACAAATGTTGTGACTTTCTCCTTTTATAGTCAATTCTAAGAGAAAGTGTAATATCTTTGTCTTAATGAGGCAATTACGAGCAGTAAATGACATTAAAAGAAACGTTATTCAATCATTCTTATTAAATACAAATTCTCTAACGTATTTGGCATTTAATGTTGAATTTGGACTCTTTTACGCTATCAGATTCATATCTTCAATTCCTTCTGATCTTCGAGCTTTAAATGGCTCGAACAGGTACGAGTCTCGTTTCATCTGGATAGTAGCTCGTGTCTTCTCTCCCGCATCTATTGTTGCTCGTGTCTTCTAACTGTTTGTTATGCTTTGACTATCTGACCGGTCCACGTGTCATGACATGTCATCTTCAATATTTAAATTCAATTTTTTCCCAATACAGATAGTCCCCCCACTTTCCATTTATTTATCAATTAAATATTTGGGAAGTGGATCTTCATTAAAAAGGGAATTTTTGCCATAATTAATGTTATGACAGTACTAACGCTTCAGTTGTCTTTTCTATTTAATGCATCGCACACGTGTCTCCTTCTCATTAGCTCTGTGATTCTGCAGCCTTTTTTCAAGGCTTCTTCAACTCCAATATTCACGAAGTGATAGTTGCCTTTATTATAGGCTTTCCATCATTGCACTTCTTAATCTTTGACGGTTGCTTTTATATAAACTTAATCCTCCTTCCACAAATTTTAACCTAATATTTCACTATTTACTTCTATTCACTTCTTCCTCTGTTCAAGCCTTTCTACCATGTCATCTACAAATCCCAACCCTAGAAGAGTCCCAATTTTTGACAGTTTCCCCAATGCCCCTGTGAGACATAGAAGGGGTAGAGGGGGTAGACTTCGTGGCCTTGGATCCATTTGTGGTGGTACCTCTGGTTCCATCACTCTTCTTCTAGCTCTGGTATTACTTCTAGAGGTTCTTTCATTAATAGATCTTCCTCTAAAGGCAAAGAATCTTCTGAGTCGATGCAAGAACCTTTGGTCGAAGAAATAGTGCCAACTGATTTATCTTTCGAGCATGATAAAGAATCCCTTCGTGACCAAGTAATTAAATTAGAGAGAGCTGACACTTATCCTTCTTTAATTACTGAACCCTTAATTTCCACTGTTCGAACAGATTGTCGTTGGAGAGATGACCTTCATATAGTTATTCCTAACCCAAACAAGAGAATATCTTCTTATAGGATTGGTTTTTCCTCTGTTTATACTTATCCCTTTACTTTGGGATTTATTCCTGCTATCGACTCAGTCATACTCGATTTTTGTCGTTTTTTCAAAATTTGTTTGGCTCAAATTGGCCCTCTCGTATGGAGAGCAGTAGCTTGTTTAAGGTATGTATCGGTAAAGGCTGATGTCCTATTTTA
>NW_017671258.1:158686-219754 GCF_001879085.1 Nicotiana attenuata | reverse complement strand
CTTCTCATGACTTATTAACATGAGGCTTATAAAAGAGGGCCCTTTTATATGTATCGACACTTAATGAAGAAGACATCTCAACTTCATAATGGTGTTACAATACGATGAAAGAAATAGGAACACACATGTTTCGCTTGGAACCACTTTGACAAGTTTTTATTCACGAACTTTGACAAGCTTTTGAATATTACATGTATTAAAATACATCTATAACTTTCTCGTAACTGTTTTTCTTGTAACAGATTTTTGCAAAATAAATATAATTCTAACAAGGTTTTTTCTTATAACCCGTTTCAGTATATCGTCATGACCCTATCTTTATGTACTAGGAAGGGTTTGAGAGGTGACTCCATTGTTCCCATGAGTTCGAGCACTATGATGAATGTTTTATATCCTCATTTGTTTTGATGGGAAAGAACACAATGATAAATGTTGAGGTTCCGTAGCTCCTGCTCGACACTTGTCTCTTTGTTTTTCAACTTTCATCTACATATCTATTTTCCCGCACGTATCTGTATACAATATGTAGTCCCCCAAGTGTTTGAGCGGTGAAGTATGAAGCCTCGAGCACTTGGTAATCTTCTTCACCTGGTCCTTTTCCTGAAAAGGAAATATATACAGGACTCGAGGGTGCGATTATAGATGAAGACTGCTTAACCCGTGTATACTTCTATCAGAATAATTGTAACCCTGGGCTAGGAATTTTAGTTTATTCCCTTTTTCCTTACAGGTCGTGACTCATCATTTAGTACGGGTTAGCATTTTGCCTATCATCTAAAATCATTAGTAAAATTTTAACAATTCAAAAAATAAATAATTTAACGTGGTGATACCTGACCGTGGGTTTTTCCTTAGAAGTAGTATCTCTTCAAATGAATTGCATTCCAATGTGAGGGAAGCACCTTCCCGTCCATTGTTTCTAATTTGTATGCTCCTTTTCCTGCAATGTCCCGAACTCTGTAGGGTCCCTCCCAGGTTGGACTTAGTTTACCCGCGTTGGCTGCCTTTGTAGATTGAAAAACCCTTTTAAGCACGAAGTCCCCAGTTTTGAAATATCGCAATCGTGCTTTCCTGTTGTAATATCGTTCGATCACTTGCTTTTGTGCTGCCATCCTTATTAATGCGGCTTCTCTTCTTCCTTCGAGCAAATCAAGGTTTACCCGCATTTCTTCACCATTTGATTCTTCCGTTGCCTGAGCATATCGTGTGCTCGGTTCTCCTATTTCAACTGGGATTAAGGCTTCTGCACCATAAACCGTTGAAAATGGTGTTTCTCCCGTGCTTGTTTTTGTCGTTGTACGATAAGCCCATAATACTCCAGGTAATACCTCAGGCCAATTACCTTTTGAATCTTGTAACCTTTTCTTCAAGTTGTTAATAATGACCTTGTTCATTGATTCTGCTTGCCCATTGCCCACTGGGTGATAAGGTGTAGATGTGATTCTTTTAATTTGACAGCTCTCAAAAAACTCAGTGACTTGAGCTCCGATAAATTGAGGGCCATTGTCGCAAACAATCTCCTTTGGCACACCAAATCGACATATGATATTACCCCAAATGAAGTCTTTGACCTCCTTTTCTCGTACCTGTTTAAAAGCTCCCGCTTCTACCCATTTAGTGAAATAATCAGTAAGTACAAGTAGAAACTTCACCTGACCTTTTTATTGTGGTAATGGACCTACGATATCCATCCCCCATTTCATAAAGGGCCACGGAGCTATGACGGGATGCAGTAACTCAGCTGGTCTATGCTTATTATTCCCGTACCTTTGACATTTATCACATTTAGACACGAAACTGTTTGCTTCCTCTTCCATCTTAGGCCAATAATACCCAGCTCGAATCAATGTTTTTACCAACGACCTTCTTCCCGCATGATTTCCACAATGTCCTTCATGTATTTCTCTCATTACATATTCTGTTTGGGAAGGTCCAAGACACCTTGCTAATGGACCACCGAACATCTTTTGATAAAGGTTTCCTTGATATAAACAGTAACAAGCAGCCTTTTTACGAAGCGCGTGTGCCTTCCTTTTGTCATCAAGTACGGTTCCATACTGCAGAAAAACAACAATCTCGTTTCTCCAATCCTAGGTCAAATTATTATAATTTACCTCATTCTTATCAGGCTCGAAAATGGAATGGAATAAATGTACAACTGAAGCATTTGCATCTTTTGCCACGTCTGCTACAGATGAGAGATTGGCTAAAGCATCTGCCTCTAAATTCTCATCTCTTGGTATCTACACAACTTTCCACGTCTGAAACTGCTTTATTAATTCACGTACTTTTCCTAAGTATTCTTGCATTCGTGATTCCCTGGCCGCATAAGTCCCCAGCATCTGGTTAACAACAAGTTGTGAATCACTCTTGATTATAATCTGGGTTATGCCAAGTTCCCGAGCCAATTCCAAACTTGCAATGACAGCTTCATATTCTGCTTCATTGTTAGTTATCGAATGACACTTTATAGCTTGTCTAATAGTTTCACCCGTGGGTGGTACGAGAACTATTCCTAAACCTGCGTATTTTACGTTAGATGAACCGTCAGTGAATAAAACCCAAGTCCCCGGGTTTGCACCATTAAAAACTTGTAATTCTTTTTCAGCTTCTAATTGCATCCTCTGACTGAAATCAGCTACGAAATCAGCTAATACCTGAGATTTTATAACAGTTCTAGGTTGATAAGTGATGTCGTACTTACTTAATTCTATAGCCCATTTCGCTAATCTACCTGATAATTCATGTTTATGTAAAATGTTTCGTAATGGAAAAGCAGTAACCACAGCAATGGGATGACATTGAAAGTAAGGTCTTAATTTTCTAGATGCCATAATCAAGGCTAGCGCTAATTTTTCTAATTGCGGGTACCGTGTTTCTGCATCTAGCAAAGACTTGCTTACATAATAGATAGGAGATTGTTTGCCTTGATCCTCCCGAGCTAAAACAGCACTTACCGCAACTTCTGACACGGCAAGATAAATGAGTAACTTCTCTCCTACCTTTGGTTTCACCAACAACGGTGGATTTGACAAATATACTTTCAGATTCTTAAGTGCTTGCTGACAATCTTCGTTCCATTCAAAATGATCCTGTTTCTTTAAAGCTGAGAAAAATTTGAAGCATTTTTCTGAAGACTTGGAAATGAATCTTCCCAGAGCTGCAATTCTCCCGGTTAATCTTTGAACCTCTTTCTTGTTAGAAAGTATATCTGGAATTTCTTCAATGGCCTTAATCTGTGCAGGATTCACTTCAATTCCACGGTTAGAAACAAGAAAACCTAAAAATTTTCCTGACGCCACTCCAAATGCAAATTTTTCTGGATTCAACTTCATATTATATTTTCGTAAAATTTTAAACGTATCAGATAAGTGTGATATATGATCTTCTGAATGTTGAGTTTTAACTAGCATATCATCTATATATACTTCCATGGTTTTACCTAAATGTTCTTGAAACATTTGTGTGACCAACCTTTGATACGTTGCACCTGCATTCTTAAGACCGAAAGGCATTACCTTGTAATAGTAAGTCCCCCTGTCTGTTATAAAAGAAGTTTTTTCTTCATCACCTGGATCCATCTTGATTTGATTATAGCCTGAATATGCATCTAAAAAACTTAATAGCTCATGCCCTGCAGTAGCATCAATTAACTGGTCTATGTGTGGTAAAGGAAAGGAATCTTTTGGACAGGCTTTATTAAGGTTTGTGTAATCTACACAGACTCGCCACTTACCGTTCTTCTTAGGAACCACAACAGTATTAGCTAACCAGTTAGGATATTTTACCTCACGAATTGAACCAATTTTTAGCAACTTTTGAACTTCCTCTTGAATCACCTTATTTTTGAAAGTTCCTTGCTTCCTTTTCTTTTGCTTGACGGGAGGATATGATGGATCTTCATTCAACTCATGAGTCATGACTTCCGGTGGTATCCCTGTCATGTCAGAATGGGACCAAGCAAAACAATCTGCATTAGCTTTTAAAAATTCAATCAATTTACGTTTTACCTCCGGGCTAAGATTAGCTCCTATGTATACTTTTCTCTCGGGCCAATGTATAAACAACACCACGGCCTCTAGCTCTTCTATCGTTGTTTTGATATTTTCGTTCTCCTCTGGTTCTTGAATGGTGTCAGGCCTCGAATCCACATCTGTTTGCTTTTGCTCAGGTGAGGTTGACTCCGTGTTACCCTCACCTAAATTCTGTAATTGCTATTTGTCTCCACCATTAACAATTGAATCTGCAACGGAATTGATGCTTCTAGATGTTTGTTGATCGCCTCTGATTTGGCATATTCCCCATGGAGATGGGAATTTAATAACTTGATGTAGAGTTGATGGGACAGCATCCATATCATGGATCCAAGGTCTCCCCATGATCATATTATAAGCCATTTCCATATCTACTATCTGAAATTTAGTTTCTTTAACAACACCTGCAGCAAAAGTTGTTAGAACTACCTCTCCTTTTGTTACCACACTTGAATTATCGAACCCGGACAAGGTATGCGCCTTCGGTATCATTTGGTCTTCAGCTTGCATTTCACGCAATACCCTCAGTAGTATAATATTTATGGAACTTCCTGGATCAATCAAAACTCATTTTATATTAGTGTCATGTACAAGTAAAGATATTACCAGTGCGTCGTTGTGGGGGGTCATCACTCCTTCAGTATCCGCATCATCAAAAGAAATACTTTCATTTTCTAAAACCTGTCGTACCCGTTTCCCGTGTGTAATCGTTACTTTCGAAACCTTGTTGGAAGCCGTATATGTTACACCATAAATATCTTCTCCCCCACTTATAACATTCACGGTTCTCTTGGGTGATGGGGGTTTTGGTGGCTCTTGCCTATTTTTCATATAGGCTTGTTTCCCTTTCTCACTAAATAACTCAGTGAGATACCCTTGTTTCAATAGATGATCCACTTCACTTTGTAAGAATCTACATTCTGAAGTCTTGTGCCCGTGATCATTGTGGAATTCACACCAATGGTCTGGATTGCGCCTGTTTGGATTTGACCGCATCTCTTTTGGCCACCGTACCTTGTCTCCCATGCCTCTTAAAACAACTACGAGCTCAGAGGTAGTAACATTGAAATTATACCCACTGAATCTCGCTTTTAAACCTCTGTCATCATCTCGCGACTCTTGTCTGTTTCGGTCATTTCTGAACCTAGATGAAGAACCAGATTCCCTGTTCCTCGATTTTTGATCATATCGTTGATTATCCTCCTTTGACCGTGAGTCTTTTCTTGCAGGTCCCATATATGGATCATACCTGTTTTACCTGATCTTTTTTCGGTTTCTGACCTCCTGGAATTGCTTCTTTCTTCATGATGAAACTGAGGTACGGTATCTTCCTCAATTCGCAACTTCGTACTGTACCTGTTATAAACGTCATTCCAAGTGGTTGCAGGGAACTCTCGAAGGCTTTCTTTAAGTCTTCTCGTGGCTTCTGAACTTTTATCATTTAAGTTGCTTGCAAAAGCTATTGCAGCCCAATTATCAGGTACACGGGGTAAAGTCATCCTTTCACGTTGGAATGTATCAACAAAATCTCTGAGCAACTCTGAGTCCCCTTGTTTAATTTTGAAAATGTCTTCCATTCTTTTTTCAACCTTTTGAGCTCCCGAGTGCGCTTTAATAAAAGAATCTGCTAGCTCAGCAAAAGAGTTTATAGAATTTTCAGGTAAAAGAGAATACCAGGTTAATGCACCCTTGGTGAGTGTTTCTCCAAATTTTTTGACCAACACGGATTCGATTTCTTGCTTGGTCAAATCGTTGCCTTTTACACCTGTAGTAAATGCAGTTACGTGATCACGTGGGTCTGTTGTGCCGTCATATTTCGAGATTTCAGGCATTTTGAACTTTTTAGGGATTGGAAGGGGAGCAGCACTTGGTTTCCAAGGTTGTTGCGAGTACTTATCCACATCCACTCCTTTGATCACAGGAGGAACACCGGGGATTTGCTCGATGCGCTCATTTTGTTCCTTAAGCTGTTTCTGCAAAGTTAGTACTAAATTTTGCAAATGGGAATTACTTGAATTACCTGGTTCTCCTTCCTGTGGCTCACTGGGGGTTCCTCCATTTCCAGAATTGATAAGGCCAGAACGAGGATTCTCCAGTGTGTTGTTATTAGGCGTAGGTGTGGGCGGTGCAACAGGTAATCAACTAACAAGAGTTTGAAGAGCTTTGTTAACCCGTGCATCAATTACTTTCTGTAAAGCATCATCCGCTCCTTCAAAATATTCAGATTGCTCTTGTTCAACAGCCCGAGATTCAGGAGTAGGAGTGCCTTCACGAGATTGACGTGGTGAATTTTGAGGGGGAGGAACCACGTTAATGTTTTGTAAATCACCTTGATTTTGATGGACTTGATGTTCATGGTTTCCCAAGGTATTCTCACTGTTATTGTTGTTGTTGTTGTTGTTCGACATGATGATAATAACAGATAAAATGTAATTTAAAGAGAATAGATTATCAGATTCCCGGTAGCGGAACCAATTTGTTTAACCAGAAAACTGAATATTTGGTTAAAGCTAGAATTTAATAGAGAAATCGGGTTACTGATAATCAAGAAATAAGAGATTTTGTGAACAACAATAAAGCAATGAATAAGAGTATATTTCAGTATAATCGGAATGATATTTCGTGTCCTACAAATGTTGTGACTTTCTCCTTTTATAGTCAATTCTAAGAAAAAGTGTAATATCTTTGTCTTAAAGAGGCAATTACGAGCAGTAAATGACATTAAAAGAAACGTTATTCAATCATTGTTATTAAACACAAATTCTCTAACGTATTTGGCATTTAATGTTGAATTTGGACTCTTTTACGCTATCAGATTCATATCTTCAATTCCTTCTGATCTTCGAGCTTTAAATGGCTTGAACAGGTACGAGTCTCGTTTCATCTGGATAATAGCTCGTATCTTCTCTCCCGCATCTATTGTTGCTCGTGTCTTCTAACTGTTTGTCATGCTTTGACTATTTGACCGGTCCACGTGTCAGGACATGTCATCTTCAATATTTAAATTCAGTTTTTTTCCAATACAGGGACCGCATCAAATACAGTGAAATTGCATCTCAGTTATTCCAGATGGCCCGTTGATACCAATGTGAGCATGTGTCACAGCCTACTCAACTGTAAGTATTTTTTGTGTAATCAAAGTTCAAACAATATACTTGAGACATGCATGTGCTGCAGAATCCCTTAAAAGGACAGCGTAGTGCACTAAGCTCCCATTATGGGCGGGGTCCGGGAAAGAGTCGGACCACAAGGATCTATGCAGCTGTTACTTTGTATTTCTGCAAGAGACTATTTCCACGGTTCGAACCCGTGACCTCCTGGTCACATGGCAGCAACTTTACCAATTACGCCAAGGCTTCCCTTCAGAATCCCTTGTTTCTCGAAAAAGTTCGCAGGCACAATTATCAACAAGTACCGCCAGTATATATCTCGACAACCTTCAAGTGAACAAATCTCCATCAGTTTAGTGGCTTGAAGGTGGTTTGTTGGTATTACTGTGTTCAAAATCAGAAAATCAGAGAAGCAAAGAAACATTAGTTTAATAAATAAAACGTAAAATAATTCCGAGCCCACAAGTTGCTTGTGTGTCCTTAAGGAATTTAATCCCCTCACTGTTGCCCAAGGTTTTGGATTAATTCCTCCCAGGATAGAACGGAATAACTATTCTGCAATACTGGCAATCAAAATTACAGAATTTCAGCGAACTCAACAGACGGAGCAAATCACACTTGACACTTATGTTTATTTGAAAATAATGCAACAATATAGAAAAAAGGGGAGAATTTTTCAAATTTTTCTTTCATCTATGAAAAATGAGGCCAAGCCTCTAAATTTATAGACAAAGGAAGGGTGATATGGAGAGGTGCAATCCAAAAGGTGCCTCTTCATTTCCCATTTACACCCTTTAAAGAAAAAACGTAACAATCCCCCACATGAATGGGGAATGGGCATATGTGTAAAATATGCATGAAAATACAGTGTGATTCGCAAGTAAAGATTAATCGCATCTGGATAAGTAGGTTTCCCTTTGAACTTTTCGTAGTAAACTTATGTCCGATATACTCGGTCAATCGGTAGAATTGATATCTTTGAACCGTCGAGCTTTGGTGTATACCTAGACAACCATAAGTCACACAATCAACCCTTAACCGTCTTTGGTTCTCATTGTTGTGATCGTTTCAGCCATGAACACCACCTGGTTCATAAGTGCGTAGAGAACTAGCCTTACAGAATTCTCCTTGAAGCGGCTTACACTTCACACTTACATAGGTGATTCCTAAACGTGTTATCCCGTAGATACACTATTTGATATACCCTGTATCAAACTTAGAAACCATTAAAAAATGTCTTAACATTTTATCCTTGTTACTGAACATTGTCTTCATCACGAAAATGGACTAAAATATTATATTTGACAATGTTGAACCGGTCATGCATAACTTTGTTTGCGCTCCTTGAACCTAGATCTCGGACCTCCAAAAATCTAGGTAGTGTTACCGCCATGATGACTTGTCCTCGGCCATAGTCCCATTCTCTTAGATGATTTCTCAACTCCCTCTCTAGTTAGGCCTTTTGTAAGCGTATCCGCCACATTATCCTTTGATTTTACATAATCAATTGTGATAATTCCACTAGAAAGTAGTTGTCTAACGGTTCTATGCCTGCGTCTTATGTGACGAGACTTTCCGTTATACATAACGCTCCCAGCCCTTCCTATTGTCGCTTGACTATCACAATCTATACATATAGGTGCCAAAAGTTTGGGCAAAATAGAATATCTTTCAAGAAATTCCGGAGCCATTCAGCTTCTTCACCGGTCTTGTCTAAGGCTATAAACTCAGCCTCCACTGTAGAGCGATCAATGCACATTTGTTTGGACGATTTCCAATACATCGCTCATCCACCGACTGTTTAGAATCGGTTGAACTGGTGATCTAATTTTCATCACTATACCCCTCTATTATCGCGGGATACTTATTGTAGTGCAAAACATAATTTGGAGTATACTTCAAAACTCGTTTCATTGTCATGAACGTTCAATGCAAACTTCCTTATTTTGTAGACTAATACGTCTCGACTTTCGTTTGCATATCAGATTATTGACTACACTTAACATAGCAATAATATATTAGAACAATAACATGAATGATTGGCATCAGTTGTGTCCACAACCTTTTAATATATAACACATTTCGCAATCACTCCTCCATTTTCAAGTATTTATATGCTATTTATTCATACGTCTATATGATATGCAAATTATAGCACCTTCATTTATGAAACAAATCCAACTTTCAATGGATTTTGGTCATGTTCATCGGTTGGTTCACCTCATTATAGACCAATGTATTAATACGTTTGTTTATGAACGATCATATTTATACAAGACATACAAACGCACTTTTCATGAAAAGTCACAGCCTTCCAGGTAACACCCTTTCATAAAAGAGCTAAACATTATAAATGTTCAAGAAAGAACAAATCATTTCTGGAAAGGCACGTAAACAACTTTCGAATTTGTAGTTTCGTCACTAGTCATCACTAAAGTAATGAATTCACCGACTACCATATCAATATCCCTAAGGATTCGTGGGTTTAAAAAATTATATCATTTAGACACTACGCCTAACATTGGATTTTGTCATGCATAAGCTAAAAGCCCCCACATTTTAAATATTTTATCAACATATCATCCACATATAATCAAAAAATGACTATATGATTTGAAGTATTCTTAACGTAAACACATTTGTTTACACAATATTATTTGGTCAAATCTCGCATGTCACTGTTTGAGTGCTTGTTTTGATCCGTTAAGCTACTTAACAAGTCGACACACCTTCTTTTCTTTTCCAGGAACCACGAAACCTTCAGGTTGTTCCATATAAATTTCTTCCTCCAAATCTCCATTTAAGAAGGTTGTCTTTAAGTCCATATGATGGATTTCAAGGCCATACACGGCGGCTAACACTATTAACACCCGAGTAGATGTAATCCTCGTTACCGGTGAGTATTTATCAAAATAATCATGACCTTCTCGTTGTCTAAATCATTTGACAACTAATCTTACCTTATATTTGACAATAGTACCATTAGCTTTCATTTTCCTTATGAAAATCCACTTATAATGCAAAGGTTTATTTCCTGGAGGAAGATCAACCCATTCCCAAGCGGAAAATTTAGATTAAGCGGAAGAAAACAATACAATCTCTGAAATCTGTATCTATTACAACTACTTAAGCCTTAATCACCCAAAACCTGGTGTCACAGTATCACAGACGATCTAAGAGTGCTAAATACAAAGTCTGAAAATAAAAGATATACTGTCTCAGAATCAACGAGATGAACAGGAAATAAGTGATAGAGGAGACGCCAGGGCCTGCAGATGCCTGCAGGTCTACCTTGGATCTCCGCGTGGCCTGAAGGTAACCACTCAATCTACGATCCGAAGTCTACAGCACTGGGATCTGCACAAAAGAGTGCAGAGTGTAGTATCAGCACAACTGACCCCATGTGCTGGTAAGTGTCAAGCCTAACCTCGGTGAAGTAGTAACGAGGCTAGGACCAGACTACCAAATAAACCGGTGCAATTATATAATATACAGGGGAAAGTAAAACAGAAATAAACAAGTAAAGATGGGAGGGGAAAAGCATGCTTCGGGGAATAACAGGTAAAACAGAATATCAAGAGAATCATAAAAGAACCAAAATCCAACTACTAACAAGGATGAGGAAAATAAAGACAGAATTCACTTTCATTTCTCATCTTGTTGCAGGCGTGCAACCCGCTCCCATTTCACGTATCTCGTTGCAGGCGTGCAACCGATCCCATTTGATATATCTCGTGGCAGGCGTGCCACCTGCTCCCATTTCATTTATCTCGTGGCAGGCGTGCCACCCCCTCCCATTTTATTTATCTCGTGGCAGGCATGCCACCCGCTCCCATTTCATTTATCTCGTGGCAGGCGTGCCACCCGCTCCCATTTCATTTATCTCGTGGCAGGTGTGCCACCCGCTCCCATTTCATTTATGGCAGGCGTGCCACCCGATCCCAGTTACAAATCAACAATAACCACAAAGAATCCCAGCAAGGGAACAAGAGCAATATAACAACATCCCGGCAAGGGAACAAGAGCAATATAGCAACATCCCGGCAAGGGAACAAGAGCAATATAACAACATCCTGTCAAGGGAATAATAATATTTCAACAACATCCTGACAAGGGAACAATAATATCAAAACAAACATTCCGGCAAGGGAACAATGATGATAGTAACATGTGAGGCACAATAAACCACAACGGAGTCATAACAATTATAATACAAGACTCACGGGCATGCTTGACACCGACGTATAAATACTTGTCACCATGCGTATACGTCGTACTCCACAATTAAAACGTAGCAATTAAGACACGACTCCTAATCCCTCAAGCTAAGGTTAGACCAAACACTTACCTCGATGCCACGAACACAATTCACGATTCAACTATAGCTTTACCCCTTGATTCCACCACCAATTCGCTCGTATCTAGTCACAAGTTACTTAATTACATCAGTAAACGCTAAATGAATCAACTCCAATGCATGAAAATGAGTTTTCCAAAGTTTTACCCAAAAATTCAAAAATCGCTCCCGGACCCACATGATCAAAACCCGAGGTTCGAACCAAAACCCGATCACCCATTCCCCCACGAACCCAAATATATAATTTGTTCGAAATCGGACCTCAAATCGAGGTCCAAATCTCCAATTTTTGAAAAACCTAGGTTCTACCCAAAACACCCAATTTTCCCCATGAAAACCATTGATTTTGAGTTGAAATCATATTAAAAGATGTTAATGATTGAAGAAAATTAGTTAAAAATGACTTACAATTAATTTGGAGGAGAAGAAACCTTTGAAAAATCGCCTTAGTGTGTTTATGTTTTGAGAGAATATGAAAATGGGTTAAAAATTCGGCTAAGTATAAAAGTTGCAGGTCTCAGATGTGGGAATTGCGAACAGGGGTTCGCAATTGCTAACCCCGACCTCTGCTAGCTTGGGAATTGCGAAACAGGGCTCGCATTTGCGAACCCTTCAGGAAAACTGGCGTTTCGCATTTGCGAAAGGGACCCTCGCATTTGCGAGGTCAGAATTGCGAAGAAGAACTCGCATTTGCGAGATAAGGAAGGCCTGGGCTGGTTCGCATTTGCGACCAAGCCCTCGCATTTGCGAGCCAGGCTTCGCAAATGCGAAGCCTGCAGGCCTGATCATACCAGCAATGAAACCTGCAATTTTCTAAGTTCAAAATGCACCCCGTGGCCTATCCAAAACTCACCCGAGCCCTCGGGGCTCCAAACCAAATATACACCCAACCTCAAAAACATCCTACGGACTTATTCGTGTACTCCAATCACCAGAATAACATCATGAACATCGAATTAAACCTCAAGATCAATGAAATTTCTCAAAACTTCTCTAAACATCAAATTTGCATTTAAGGTCCGAATCACGTCAAAGGGACTCCGTTTCTTACCAAACTTTACCGATACACATATAAATCATATTGAACCTGTACCGGGCTCCGGAACCATATCACGGGCCCGATACCACAGGTTTCACATAACATTTCACTTTCAAAACCCTTTATATTTTTCAGAAAATAATTTTCTTTAAAAATTCATTTCTCGGGCTTGGGACCTCGGAATTTGATTTCGGGCATACGCTCAAGTCCCATATTTTCCTACGGACCCTCCGGGACCGTCAAATTATGAGTCCGGGCCCGTTTACCCAAAACGTTGACCGAAGTCAAATTAATTCATTTTATAGTCAAAAATTATCATTTTTCACAGAGTTTTACATATAGGCTTTTCGGCTACGCGCCCGAACTGCGCACGCAAATCGAGGTGATGCTAAAAGAGGTTTTTAAGGCCTCGAACGCAGAATTCAATTTAAAAACAAGTGATGACCTTTTGGGTCATCACAGGAACACTTTGACGTGGTATAAGAAAATGAATAAGTTCATAAAGTAAAGTGCAAGAATTGTGGTCGAGTCTTAAATCTTCGTCTAAAGTGGGTGGGCACAGGCTTTTAAGGAGGCATATGAAGAGTTGTCTTGAGCGTCCTCCTATTTGTATTTAAGTTGATTTGATACAATTTGTGTTATTTTAAAATTATTAGACGTATTTATGCTTAAAGTTTTAGTTTGTTGGATTAATTTGAAGTATTATTATGCAATGAAAATTTGAAATGAAACTATGAAAGTCTTTGAAGCTTGATGCTTATATATCAAGTTATTATAACTCTAGTGTCCAGTATAAGATTTATACTATAAGTGAATTTTTTAAATATAAGGGTTTAAAAGCCTTTGAAATTTTTTCAAACACTCTTTTTATAAGATTGTTTTTTTATTTATTAATATAAATTACGGTAGTTATACAAAATACAAAAAAAAAAAAAACATAAACCCGCCTGGCCCAACCCTTAGACCCGTAACCGTTCCGGTTCAATTTTTATCCGGATAGGCCCTGACCAGTTAAGCCCGGTTTGGAAAAACCGGTAGCCGGCCCGGATTGGTGACCGGCCGGTCACTTTTTTTCTCAACTCGGCCCGGCCCGGCCCACCCATTTGACACCTTTTGTGGCAGGAATCTCGTAGAATTAGTTGAGGTGTGTGCAAGTTGGTTCGAACACCACAGTTATAAAAAAAATTAGCAATTAGGCTTCTCAAGTATTCCTTTATTGATTCAAGTGTAGCGTTTGCACAATCGGAGCCATAATGGGAATAGACTCTGAAACTATTTGTCCAAGGATTCTCTAAAAGCCAAGAAAGTTGAAGTTGTCTTCCTTCATCCATCGAATTACGTGATTCGCCATCAATTGTCAGCCTTGCTGGCAACTCGAATAGGAAAAACGAATTGCTAGCCGAGCTACTAATCTTGTTAAACAGGATCAAGATTGGAGTGTAAAAACTATTAGCGCATATAACTTAAAATCTTTTCATATTGGCCTAACATCATGACAACTCTTACACTAGTGACATACACAAACCAGAAGAGGCCTAAAATGTAGAACTTAATAAAAGAAACCTTAACATTTACTAATTTGATAATTGGAGACCCCTGCCCCCTCCGCCAAATGCAACAATGTTTTAAATATGTAAGCTAGCACTAGCATTACTATGTATTTGTTCACACAAGTGAGACTTGCTCAGTTGGTAAAAACACCTTAAATCACGACCGTTATGTCCTGGATTCAAGTCACGCTGGAGGGGAAGTGTGAAAACACTATAGATCCTCCTAAATTAGAAGGGATTTGAAAAAAAAAATGTATTTATTCAAAGTGTCAACAGAAAGTACAGAAAAAAATCATCACCAAATTGAATTTATAATAAATGGCCAAATACTAAACATCAAATAAGAACATGCTGGGACCCTAAAGGTATGAAATATATACATACCCTACCATGATCATGACACATTTTTATAGTAGTAATCCCAACTAGCTCTCTTCTCTATTGTGTATTCTCTATTCACAGGGAAAAATTACCATAATTTCAATCAAACTGGAGACAAATATCATGTCAATGTAGAGAAACTATAATACTCTTCTTTCTATTCAGAAGACGCGTCTTCCCTCCTCGATTGCCTCTGGTGGTGTCGTTTGTTGTGATGGCGCTGGACGCCACCAAAGGTCACGGGGTCAAAGCCTCGGAGACGATCAGCTTCCTTACGATCAATTACACATTCAGATAGAGGTACATTGTATCGAGTCCGGTCATAACAGTACGAATATTGCAAGTACTTCTTTCGGAAGCTCTCCATTTTTCTTCTTTGATCAGGGGAGATACCAGTTGGAATTAATGCAGACTTAGGTGCAGTGTCACATTTTGGTGACAATTCAATTGGATCAACTGCACATCCATGAAGGATAAAGTCGGAAAACTTGGCGACGTAAGGGGCATATTTGTAATTGACTTTGTATTTGCCCCCATTGGTAGCCCAACTAGAACCATCCCAAATTGTAGCATACAAAGACATTGGCTTAGAAGGGAAGTCCCCATCCATTGCTTTTGTCCTCTTGATTTCTCTTATGGGGATATTATCTACATAAAAGCTGCAACAAAATGCATAAAACACACAAATCAAACAAAATGTAATCAGTGCCTCCACTACTAACATGTCAGTGTACAAAAACTGCTAGTTTCATACCATAAGAGTGAAAAGCAAGAGGAACCAAGCCAAGACCAAATTCAGGAAATGTTGCTCAAATTTTATACTGACCAAATTCAGGAAATGTTGCTCAAATTTTATACTGAGTTACGTACCTACTAGTGACGGAGCTAGGAATTTCATTAAAGGGGTTCAAAAAATAAAAATAAAAATTAAACATGCGGGGAAGCCTAGGGGATTCCGCCGAGGGGTATTAACACCCTTCAGCCCCTAGCTCCGCCACTGCCTACCCTGTACCCCAAAAAAAAGGAAGAAAAGAGAGATTCCCTGCATTCTGAAACAGTGGACCAAAGGCAGAAGTAAAAGATAATTTAAAAAGTCTTGCTTAACGGAAGGGAAAAACTGCAGTGCCAAAAAGCAAGACTGCCGACTGCCCTTCTAGGCCCTCTTATAGCCTATTTGGCCAAGCTTCTTTTTGGTCAAATCAAAAGCACTTTTAGCCAAAAATTGAGGTGTTTGACCAAGCTTTTGGAAGGAAAAAGAATGCTTTTGAGGAAAAGCAGAAGCAGTTTTGGAGAAGCAAAAAAAAGTAGCTTCTCTCCAAAAGCACTTTTTTGAGAAGCACTTTTGAGAAAAATACACTTAGAAGCAGTTTTTTAAAGCTTGGCCAAACACTAATTGCTGCTCAGAAGTGCTTTTCAAACTAATTAGCCAAACACAAACTGCTTCTCACCAAAAGTACTTTTGAGAAAAGCACTTTAGAAAAAAAGCACTTCTCAAAATAAGCTGATTTTTGCAGCTTGGCCAAACGGGCTATTAGTCTTGTATAGGAGTAACAAACGGGCGGGTTGGGTCGGATATGGTTCGAATAAAAACGGGTAATGAAAAAATGGATAAATTATCCGATTTGACCTATATTTAATACGGATAAAAAACGGGTTAACCGGCGGATAATATGGTTACCCATATTATCATGGTTACCCATATTATCTATGATTTCTTGCATATGATCACTTTTGGGAGAATTCTTAGTCTCCTAACTTGAGGAACTCCCAATTTGAGGCTTTATAAACGTAAAAGTTAGACCCATTGGTTACCCATTGGTTATCTTTTTAACCATTTTGTCACCCCTAGTCTTGTACATAATTAGTGATATGGATAAGGATAACTTTTCAAGTTACACACTAGTTCAAGTTCTTTTCCAGACCCCACGGTGTGGGTATGTGGTTGTTAATACTAGTAGTTCAAGTTCTGATTTTTCCTCTAATTGGTCCTTAAGCTGAAAAAAAACAAAAACAGAATCAATCAAAAGTGTTATATAGATTAAGCTGGTGTGTGTTTTTAGGTTTGACTGGAAGGGTTATATAAGAGGAGGGTATTAGTCACTGTAATAAGATCAACTATAAGGTTAGAGTTAAATTAAACAAAACTATAAGGAAAATCCACTGGCTTTAGCACAGAAAAAGAAAAGGGATAAAACTGAATTAGGAACATGGCACATCTAATAGGAAGTATTTAAATCAAAATCACGAAAAACATCCCGGGTGTGACCTAGTTGTCAACGAAACTAGAAAGGCTATTACGGTTTTAATCTCAATAGAGACAAAAAGATCACAAAAAACAAAAGACAGTTCGGTGCGAGAAACATCCCGCTTTCACGCAGGGTATGGGGAAGGGTCGCACCCCAAGAGGTGTGACGTAGGCAGCTTAACTTGATGCAAGCATCATTGGCTTATTCTATCCGAGACACTTGTTCTAGCGGGAGGTAACAATTACTTCGTGTATTAGTCAAGATAAGTGCAAACTGATGATCCCGACACGCCATTATACATTTTTTTTTTGAGAAAATAAATTAAAAGGGGAGAGCTGTTTCTAATGGAATTAGGTACTTACATGATCTGGCTCTCAGTCCAGAGGATGCTATATTGATGAAAATCTTCAGATGGATCAAACCAGAGTCCATATCTTTCTTCTCTGCCAACATTTGTGCTACCATTCCCATATATATTAGTTTGAATCCTCCAGTTTTTTGCTCTTATATTTCCCAAGAACTCAAAGTCAATTTCATCATGGTTCTTCTCAAACATGTCACCATTAGACATCTGTCATCATTTAAATAGTAAAAAAAAAAAAATTAAAAAATGAAAGTTGCAGGATAGTACTTTATGTAACACTACAATCCAATTACTTATCAAAGAAATAACAATATAATCCAATTTTTTTTTAATATAATCCAATTGATTTCTTTTAAAAACCAAAATGAGAATTTTGATTCATCATATTATCATATTTTGAAATTTACAGTTTCTGAAAGGTGGTAAAAATCAGTCTGAAAGGTTAAAAAGGTATGGGAACCTGTTTGAGTGGACACGGAATTTAAGAAAAAATGAAGACTTTTGAAATTTGTGATCCTAAACAAGTCAAAAAAGGGGTCTAAATTATTTGTGTGGTTATAAAAGCTTCTCGTTAAGGATAGAATTGAAAGTTTAAGCTAAATTATTTCCAAATTTAGAAAGGGGCCATTCTTTTTGGAACGGACCAAAAACCAAATAGGTTAACATAAACTGGAACGGTGGAAGTACAAAAGAAAGAAGAGAGGGGAAGGTGGGCAATTCCCAGCCCCACAAACAATTACCAAAAAAGAAAAAAGAATAAAAAGAAGGAAATAGAGGGGATTAATCTTGGAGACCATTCACTATACCTGTCTTCCTCTTTTTCCTTTTTGGTAATATGATGGTGTGTTTACCCAATTTCAGGTAAAATATAATCAGAAAAACAGAATGATCAAGAACCCATATGAGCGTGCTTGTCATATTATATAGTAGTATATTTTTTAACAATTGCGATGTTCGGACCAACTTAGAGGCATCTCAAATACTTTAACGGATATATTATTATCCTTCCACCAACATATATCGAATAACTTTATCTAACAAAACTTGCGGAAATGAAAGAAATTACCTAAACCTCATTGCACCCACACTTTTCACCTATGAAATCCTAAACTAAATAATATCCGCTATATAATTTTTTAAAATTAATATTAGTGTATAATTCTGACTATTTTCACTTGACCGTCAACCTAGCATAATTCTCATCCTTTATCAAGAATTGGAACGTGCCAAACTTTTCCAAGCTCAAAATTCCTAGGACAACATATATAAAATTGAAAACATAAAATCCAAATGCAAAATCCATCAAGAATCTTCCTCTTAATTATTTGTGTTAAATAAATAAAGAATCAAATCAGATAGTATTGGTTTTTACTTACATAAAATGCAACAACCACTCCAGCAGTGTAATCTGCTGGTAACTTAATAGAAGCACTGAAGTAGCCATGAAGGTAGAGGTCTTGAGACACAAATCCTGCTCCTGTAATTTCATCCATTTAATTCCACAAAAACCAAATAAGTAAATTTCCTTGAAAAAAAACAAACTGCCATATAAAAGCTACTACTAATCTAGTACTCCTTTCGTTCTAGTTTATAAAATATTACAGAATTTTCTTATATGCTCTTCCGTAAAACAATGCCACATTTTTATATTTAAAAGTAATCTAACCTGAATTTCTCATTATACCCTTTAATGACAAGCGGTTATAACATGTCTGATACCACAAATACAATAACTTAAATAAAATATGTTCATTTGTAACGAGTTTAATTGCGTCACACAAATTGAAACAAAAATAATAAAGCCAAAAAAGAAGAAGAAATGAACCTGTTCTTTCATCTAGAGAAATATGAACTGACTTTCCATCTTCAAGAACCATAAGATTATCATGGCCAAAGAGTTGTGAGTACCCTTCATCAAATGGTAAAGTTTGGAGCTTTTTTGAAAACCCTGAAATTAATACAAGAAAAGAACATAGTATGAAAATTTCCAGACGAAAATTCACCATTTTTTTTTTTTTGGTCCCTTTTGGTTGAACAGAAAAATAAGTAGTAGCTTTATATAGGCAAACGAGAGAGAGAGAGAGAGAGAAGAACCAAAGACAAAAGGGAAGGTTTTTATGAGCTGTTCATACCAAGTGGACAAAACTTTCAGTTGGAATTTTGAAAGAGAAACGACAAAAACATATAAAGAAGAAGAATTTATTGTTTTTCTTTTTATTAAATCAAGTGGCTAGTGAAAAAAGAAGAGAAAATATAAGCAGATATACTATACATATTGATTGGAGAGAAATGATAGGAAAGAAAAAAGGTAATTTGCATCCTTTTTTGGCTTAAATAAGGCTAAGATCACAAGTGGAGATATTGTTTAGCTTTTGTTTCTTTCTATTATTTCCTCTGTCTATGCAAAGAAAAGAGAGGACAAAAATTATTACTCCTTCCCGTTTCAATTAGATGATATATTTCGTTTATCGATAGTTAAACTGTATAAAGTTTGACCAATATTTTAAAATAATATTTTTATTATATTGAGTTGAGAAAAATTGCAACTTATAGTACTTTTCGTTATAGTTTTTGAATATCTAAATTTTAATTTTAAAATATTGAGTTGAATTAATCCAATTTAACTTTAAAATTTAATTAAATTTGACTCTTGATAAGTAAAATGTGTCATCTAAATTAAAAATGAGGGGGTAAAACCTTCATGAGCCTTTTTTCTCTATATTCATAGAGGAATATAGTTTAGAAGCCACGAGAATGATATTTATTTTGCATTTACTGATACAGAAATATAGATTGGAAAAAAAGATATTCGACTTATAGGAGTCCGGAACCAAAATGTGGTTCTTTTGGACTCAAACTACACAAATAGGTGTAAAAAAAAAAAGTTACCATACTATATATAACGGTAGAAAACCTGGCACTATACATTAACGGTAACTGCACCGTTAATGTATAGCGCCAGATTTTCTGGCGTTATACAAAAAATCTGACACAGCTGATATAGTGCCATAAAAAGTGGCGCTATATGTATATACTCTTTCTTTTCCTTTTTAGTAATTATTAGACATCATTTAACTACAATCATTTAGTTATTGCTCTACTATTTATGAATATTCATTTAATAAGTTTTCTAATATTTAATAATAGTCATTAATGATTTTCCTAATATTTAGAACTTTGAAATCAATTAAAACTTTATATGTTAGTAAAAAAAAAGTGTTGTTGTCAACTCCTAAAAAAAAGAAGCTAACACTCTGTTTGGATCACTGTTCCCCATCGTTTTATAATGTATCGTATTGTACTGTATTGTATTGTATCGTATCGTTTTATGAATACAATGTTTGGATAGATTGTATTGTTCGTTGTTGTTAAATAACATTTTGCTGTTTGGTTTGACTGTATCATACTGTACTTTAACTGATAAGTTTACTACAACACCCTCAATTATTTTAAATATTTAATTTATCAAAAATTACACATAAAAATTATTTAAGAAAACCACTTTCTACTAACTAATCACTAATTATGTCTTATATATAAATTAAGCAATTAAATTCATGCAAATTCTATCGAAATTAGTTGAACAAGTTAATAATATTAAAAATAATAATAAGTACACTATATTTATAATTAGATCATAATAATAAAGATAAGGAAAGTTCTAAATAATCTACATATTAGGAACCAATTTCTATACTAGATTATAATATATGTTCTCTATAACATCAATTAGCTATAACAATAAAAAAAACTAAAACAAACGAACCTGTTATAAAGAGGTTTGATTGTACTTTTTAAGTCCTAAACTGACGAACTTTCAATTTCAAGTCGCATTAACAAGTTGGATCAAATTTATTTGTCCAAAATTGTTTGCCAGTCAAGAACCAACCCAAATATTCCGTGAATAATTTTTAAATGTAATTTTTGTCATTTTAATAAGAAAAAAACGTATAGTAGTTATAATTTAACTTTTTTTATCCGATTGAGTTCAGAAGTTGATCAAATTAGCCCACGATCAAACAAGAGATGGAATGCAATAATTAGATGAAATTTTATAAAAATATATTACCTTATATTGTTTCTTCATTTGGGAGGTAATAATTTTTTAATATCATAAATAGTAGAGCAATAACTAAATGATTGGGGTGAAAATAATCTACATAATTAAGATAAGGAAAATTTTACTAACATATAAAGTTTTAATTGATTTCAAAGTTCTAAATATTAGGAAAATCATTAATGACTATTATTAAATATTAGAAAACTTATTAAATGAATATTCATAAATAGTAGAGCAATAACTAAATGATTGTAGTTAAATGATGTCTAATAATTACCAAAAAGGAAAAGAAAGAGTATATACATATAGCGCCACTTTTTATGGCACTATATCAGCTGTGTCAGATTTTTTTGTATAACGCCAGAAAATCTGGCGCTATACATTAACGGCTCAGTTACCGTTAATGTATAGCGCCAGGTTTTCTGGCGTTATATATAGTATGGTAACTTTTTTTTTTACACCTATTTGTATAGTTTGAGTCCAAAAAAATTATTTTGGTTCCGGACTCCGACTTATAGCCTATAGGAGCTATAAGTAGAAAGAAAATCGCAGTAGTACTAAAAGCAATTGTCGAATGCATAAATCATGGCCCAAAAAAAAGTGTAAAAGTCAATTTTTTCGACCATAATTAGCACCCAGTGACAAGTAGAGAATAAATTTTTTACAGAAGAACAAATGGTAAATGTTGACTTTGGTGTATAACCAAGCAAAAAGTTGAGATGTGATACAATAAAAATATTAGTGCTAGCCCGCAATATTGGCTGAGTTGGTTGGGTGAGTTGTTTTGTACATGGGAGATTCAGGATCCATTCTCTTTATCAGTAGTCTCTCAGTCGAAGCTCGTTGTACCGGACTTGCCTAGTACGGTTTACATTTCCTATATGATTTGCAAGCAATTGTACCATAAGCAGGTTACATAGTCGACCCGAAGAACAGCGGTTGCTGGTTTCATAGGAATTTTAATAAAATAAAATAAAATTGTAGTGCTAATTATTTTTTTCATTTTCCCGTTCTTAGGCGTTATTATAAGGTGCTAAAATTATCACAAACGCAAGCTAACCTTTAGGAAAACGCTCACAAAAGCTAATATGTGGGGCTAACAAAAAACAAAATTTAAAAATAATAATCATTAGCTCAAAAACAATGATGGATCATGCTTTTTGGAGTAGAAGGTGACTCTCCTTTCTTTTTCTTCAAAATATATTTTATTTTGTATAACAACGAAAACCAATATCTAAAAATACACAGTATCGAGTTACTTATATTTAGCATATATGTTCTCATTTTTATTTTGATTATTAAAATTAAGTTATGTTATTTGGTAGGGCTGTGTATAATATGATAAATACCGAATTATCATACCGAAGTCAAAAAATTTGGTATATGGTATTCAGTATTATAGTATTTGATATGGTATTTGGCTTAAGTTTTTAAAATAATTTGGTATTATGTATGGTATTTGATATTTAAAAAACAACACCGAAATACCAATACCGTACCGAAATTTATACTAAATTACACATTACATATATTATTTATTAACATACTAAGTTACACATGTTATAAATAGAATTGTATTTATAGTGAATGTCTATATTTAGAAAGATAGTAGGGTTTATTACTTGGTGGCTAAGTCACTCTCTCCCTATAAATAGAGGGTTCTATTCCATTGTAATTCATCCCAAATCAATAAGAATTCTCTCTCCCTACTTTTCTGTGTAATACTCTTCTTCTTCTTTTATTATTTCATAATACGTTATCAGCACGAGATTCTAACCAATTGAGTAGAAGCTTTGGGATTGATCATAATGATTGTCAATTGTTCTATGAATTTCCTTCATGCTTAAATTTTGGATTTAAGGTAAGTATTTTACTTTGTTTTTCTCTTTTAATTTTTGAAATTCTATAATTTGATTTTATTTACAAGCAAAGACAACAAAGTTTGATTATAACTCTAATGGAGTTTGTAAGAAATTATAACCGCCTGAAGTGGTAAAAATTTCTATGTCTTGCCATGATCAAATTCATGTATGATTATGGACACAAAAAGTGGAAACCCGTCCCATTAAATTTGCTCCATTCTCATTCCCTTAAGAGAATGTGATAGCAGTATGTGATAAGTCTGAAAGAAGACAAAATTATTACTATGAATGTATCAATGGACATGGACGTGGCAATAGACGAAATTATAATCGTCATTATCGTGGTAATGAGAATAATAAGGATTCTCAAAATAATCTCCCACTTGTGAAAATATTTGTCATCGATTTGACATAAGATTTCGTAAAGCACATACAGATGATTATGGTCCATTCATGATGTGAATGTGACAACATCTGATTTATGAATACATATTCATTCTTCAAAGAATATGAACGTGCTAGTGGTAGTGAATATACCACACTCACCTCTAGAAGGAGATTTGAGATGATATAAGAAGATAATGTCATTATTATGGCATGAATGGTCATTGGTCACGTACCTATTGTACGCCAAAATATTTTGGCATTGTGATTGTTAAAAGACAACGGTAATGCAAGAAACAGATCTTGCATATAATTTTGACCATAACCATAATGGTATAACTTTCTCTTTAAAAGAGATATTCACCATATGGATGTTGATGAATATGTGGTAGTACCAAATGATTGAGAGCTCTAGAAGAGCCAGTTATACTATTTTGGAGAAAATTGATTATCAATAAGACGTTGTGTTGTAGTAAGTCTCAAAGAAACTTATTAAGTTTCTAAAGTATTCGCGAAAGCGGTTGGTTATATTGAGACTATAAATAAAGGAAAGATTTAATATCTTTTATCCCTACAACTTGTAGCGGGGTGATATGTATGTAAAAAGTTACCCACTTTATTCTCCAGTTTGTACTACACAAACAAAAGAATGCCACAATAAAGTAGAAGTTTATTGATATAAAAACCCATATCATAATAAACTTGGAGTTTATTCATAATTGCACACGTCATGGTGTAAAGCTGAAGTTTATCAATATTGGTAATTTATTCAGTTGGCATAATTGGTTTAGCTATATCTATTTAAGTATGATGTGCAAAAAAAATAAAAGAGAATTCACATGGGTAAATATTAAAGAACTAGAAAGTTCATTACGAATTCTCTTATGTTGGCTGTTCTCATTAATTAATATACCAACTAAAATTGGGATTGAATCCCATGAATGCTGGAAATATCAAAGGTGAATATGGGCCAATTCACCTGCCATGTATACCACATTAGATGCATCTATGAGATGGTTACATGTGTGATTATTATTAACCCGCAACATGGTGTTTGCGAGATAACTTGCTCAATAATTTAATTTAGAGCATATTCCAAATTTTCTATTCAAGAAGTTCATCTTGATAAGTTGGTTTACATCACAGTTGGTTTAGCAAAATGATTTATTGAGTGCCTCCACTTAATAGCTAAACTATTGCTTATGAGAACAAAGTTATCTATATCAGTTTGATATAGGTTATATACGAAAGTATATTACATTCTCCCCTCACAAGTGGTTCAGGGTCAGGAACCAAATTCCATCTTATTATTATTGATGTGCGGTGTATATTTTGATTAACACCATAACACACAATGGGTTCTCAAAGTTGAGGAAACAAGTTAGTTTTTCTAACATTAGGGGGAGACATGATAAACAGTTGAGAAAAAGTTACATGGAATGAATTATTATTTATACATCTCGATCCTCGAATAAGATAATATGAACTTGAAGTTCATAAAAGATAATTCATCTGCAATATATTGCAATGCATGCCGGACGCATTTGCTGACCCAAAGAAAGTAACTATATTCTCGTTGCAAATGCTCCTATTAAGTCCTAGAAGGACAAAGTCTATGTAAGCTTAAAGCGTATAGACAAATCGGTTTCAAATAAACTTCTTGATAAAGAAGATGAGCAAATGATCAAAATGATCATAATAAAGGAGGCAAGTGATCTAGAAGATCACATGACATAACACTCCATAAAATCTCAATAGAGGTTTAGGTACCTGAAATGAATGAAGAGATCTCTATGTTATGTCTTTATTAAAAATGTTGAAACCGATATAAAATGTTTGTCGACGACATCTATAATAGCGCTAAATATATATGAGGATCTTATGTCTGGAGAAACAATTCGAATAGAATTGGTTTCATATGAAAGACATGTAGTTTTGGACCTGCAGTTCAAACACTTGAAAGTATAAAGTCAATGATATGTGCAATTAGTTTTCGATATCTTATATGTCTAGCATGACATGAAAACTTGATATGCATCTAAAGTCTATTATATGGCTTATATGACTTAAAAATCCTTGAAGGATTTAAAATCGCTTAAAGCATATACAATTCTTGGTCCTGAAGGATCATATCCTAAATGCAATTTGTGCACATATGTATCTTGCTATAACTATAAGCATCATAATGTGATAGCGAGAATACCTCTATGGAGATATTGAATGCCATTCCACGACATTATATGAAGACAATTCATATCTATCAAGAATGATGATTTCAAAGGTGCAAAATATCATTCAAAGTAATATGCTGATTTGTCATCAAATCTCTACCAAAGATCTTTTGAAGATGGTGCACAAGATTGGAATGCAAATGCTTAAGGATGTGAATTGATGCTCTCATCAGGGGGAGTTAATACGCGTTGTACTCTTTTTCCCTTACAAAGTTTTGTCCCACTGGGTTTTCCTTGCAAGGTTTTTAACGAGGCAACCAAAAGGCGTATTGTAGATATGTGTACCCTTTTTCCTTCTCTAGAATTTTTTTCCCACTGGGTTTTATTTTAGTTAAGGTTTTAACGAGGCACATTATCTGTTGAATAAACATTCAAGGGGGAGTGTTATAAATAGAATTTTATTTATGGTGAATGTCTATATTTAGGGAGATTCTAGGGTTTATTACTTGGTGGCTAAGTCACCCTCTCCCTATAAATAGAGGGTTCTATTCCATTGTAATTCATCCCAAATCAATAAGAATTCTCTCTCCCTACTTTTCTGTGTAATACTCTTCTTCTTCTTCTTTTATTATTTCATAACAACACAATACTTTTCTTTGGTATTCATGTTTAGGTTGATATTAAAGCCCATGTACTTCTTTAGAAAAATGGAGGAACAAGATAGGATACATATTCTAATCTTACTCTCTAGGTTGCCAAGCAGTTTAACGTAATATTCCAACGATTTTGGGGTGTTTCTTACTCCGTTATTTTTGTATTGTTGTTGCATATGTTGGATTAGTCCTTGTTGTATTGACTAATTTCAAAAATTAACTCTAAGCAAGTAACATTATATTTCCAATGATTAAATGTTGTATGGAATTTTTACATTCCTATCCCACTTAGGAAACCTTTTTACCCTACATATTTATGGTTTGAGTAAATTACATTTAGTATATCAAATTACCATTTCTATACCATATCTAATTAAGGTTATAATTAATGTGATATTTTCTACTCCTTAATTAATGTATTTTCGTTTTTTTTTTCAGTACTAATCCCTCACTTTCTCTCTCCTAACTCCCCCCCCCCTCCACGTTTTACCTTTACCCTTCACTCCCCCACGTTTAGCGTCTGTTTTCTTCTTTACAGAACAAAAGCTACCCACGTTCTTTATTATTCTCCATTTAAATTCACCAAATATTGAAGTGATCATTCTACAAAATTCGTTCCCATCTTTAGTTAAGTTGAAGTTAAACCATGAAGAACATCAAATCTCCCAAAAAACTACCTAAAAAATCTACAGTAGGTGATATCCCCTCTTTCGATTTGGGTGTTTTAACACCAAAATCACCACAAAAACAAGTAAAATCTACACATGCAATGGAACCTACTACTCACAGTTCATCTCCTAGACAAATCCGTGCGGAGATGAGAACAAAGCAAATGCACGATGTAGATGCTGGAGGAAGTGCTACACCAGGCGGCAAACAACTATCTTAATTTTGTAGATTATTTGTAGTTGTGATTTTCTACAGTTTATAATCGTAGTTATTTTGTAGTCGTTTTGTATTTATATTGTCGTTAGCTTTTAAATTTTGAAACAGAGTTGTAGTTACTTTTTTCTTCCTGCATTTTTGTAGATAATGTTTATATGTGTAGATGTCTTGTAGTGTTTTATAGTTATATGTGTGCATAAGCTGTATTTTTTTGAAGCAGATTTGTATGTATTTTTTCTTCCTGATTTGTTTTTAGCTATTTGTGTAGTGATTGTGTAGTTATATGTAGATAATATGTAGATTAATGCTTCATTTTTATGCAGTTTACTAATCATAGATTGTACTATGACTGTTGCAATTTGTAGAATCTTTGTAGATAATTTATTTAAAGATAATATTTTGAAATCAACAATTTCTAATCATAGATTGTAGTTTATTTTGTCGTATAAATGTAGTAACTTTGTAGATAATTTTGAAAACAAAATTGCTTTATTCTTTCATTAAACTGATTTGTAGTTTAATTGTAGGCAAATATAGTAATTTTGTAGATAATACCGTAAAACCATAATTCTATGCAATTTCGAACTATACAAACCTGCACTTGTGTTATCGTTGGTGATTGCCAATTCCATATTGAAATCTCGTACACTTATACATAACGGATATGGACCTAAGTTTTTATTCTCCTTTTTGGTCTCCATATACACACGAACCCCCATATCATTCCTAATCTCCATTGGGGGACAATTGTCATTCACCGTGTATTTGATTTCTACAATGTTTTCTGAAGTATCAATCGATATTTGTTCTGCAATTGTAGAAATCAGAATACTGTAGCTTGCATTCTCATCTACCACAATGGCATCAACTTCAAAATCTCTAAATCTGCCATAGTTATCCCAATTCTCATTCAATTGTAGCATGATTGCGATTTTGGACATGATTGCGTGTTGTTGCTGATGTATTATTCTAAATTTTTTCGTTTTTTTGGATTTCTAGATTGAGAGAAAAAAAGAAGATGAAGAACAGATATATGATCGCCAATTTGATTTCTGAAAACGGCAAAGAACAAAATATAGCAATTTTGAGTTGTTGAATCTCGAAGATTTGAATTCTACAATTTGAATTCGGTTTGTTGAAGCTGTTCGTACTTTTTTTAAAAAAAAAATTGAATTGTAGTTTAAGAGTAAATTACGCAGATGCGAAATCTCCTTTCCGTTTCAAAACTTGAATTTAATGTAGAATAAATCAATCCCAAGATTCTTTCCTGATTTTTCGTTATTAAGGGAAGATTCTGCCTTATTAATTCCTAATAAACGAATGATACAGAAATTGTAGGAAAAATGTGGACTAGGCGGGTAATTTAGATACTATGCACATATTTGGTAATAAAATTTCATATATGGTATAGGAAGAAAAAATTCTCTAAATGTATTCCTTTATGTACCTTTTTTCTCTGATACTTGATGATTTTGGACAAAAAATTTATCGAGTGTCAGGTGAGTTTAGAATGTTTTTCATTGAGTAATTTAATTAAGAATAATACAGTCAATGGCTCTATGCACTAGTTAATATTCAAGCCAAATAAATCAAAATTACCGAACCGAATAAATTGAAATCGGAAGGAGAAAACTCAAACCATACTGTAGGAATGGTTCGGTTTGACCGGTTATTTTTTAAAATTTGTATCATACTAAATTTTCGGTTATTCCATTTTGTATAACCAAATTTTGACTTTTCGAAGTCGTCCCAATCATCTCGGTTTCTCTTCGGGTATGGTTCGGCTAATTTTTTGGTAATCTTTTCAAAATGTCAGGCAAGAGTCTCTAGTTGTGCTATAATGTGTACTTGCACAGGAATTTGGCAAAACGCTCTAAATATTTTTACTATTTTAAAAATGATGATCAAAGGAACATAAAAGATCTCTAGAATAGAGTCTCATCCCACTATACTAGGGTAGCATAAAACAAATTAAGCAAAGACAAGAGAAATATAAATCATACGAGTGGAAAGATACTAATTGACTTGGGACTCAAGAATGTTATGCCGAGGAAGAGGCAAATCCGAAAATAAAGAAGATAAAGAACACCAAATTTTAACGTGGAAAACCCTTCAAATCGAAGGTAAAAACCACGGGATCACAAAGATCCAAAAAGATACACTATAACAATAAGAGGGTTACAAAAGTTCTCCAAATTGGCTACACAACAAGGGCCAAACACGGAGCAACAATAGCAACAAGAGCAACAACTAATCAATTGAAGAAAGAGTATAATCCACAAAACGAAGCTGCTGTTCGAGGCTCGAAATTATATGCTACGAGCCTCCAAATCCGATCTTCACCAATCAAATCTAAGACCAAGATGTTACGAACACTCCATCAAAATTTCAGCCCGATCCAACGGTTAACGAATCGGAAAACGTAATTTGAAATTGGCTGGTCGGAATAAAAATCTGCAGCAAAACAAATACTTTTTTTTCTCTCTTCTCTCTTGATGAAAGCTCTCTCAAAACCCACTCTTATGTGCTTAAGTCTTTCAAAGACTTGTATCAATGAGCATAGAATAATTCTCCATGGTTGTCCTATTTATAGATCATGAGTGGTGCTTTCTCTTAAAGCCAAAACTCACTCAAAATAGGAATAAACCGAATCCAATTCCAAATAGGATTGGAAACCACAAGAGAATATGATTTGGCCATTGGACCTTTGGCTGGACAACATGGGCATGTGCCCAACAAACTTCCCCTCCAGCCAAGGGGCCAAATGTGTCTTCAAGTAGAGGAACTATTGACAGGCTTCATACCTGCCAATTTTTTACAAAATTCATGTTTATCTACAACCACCGCCTTTGTCAGCATATCCGAAGGATTTTCATTAGTGTGTATCTTCTCAACCTCAAATAATTTCTCTTCCACGGCCATTCTTATCCAATGATACTTTCTATTTATATGTTTGGTCTTAGAATGAAAAGTGGAGTGCTTGGTGAGACAGATAGCACTCTGATTATCACAAAATAAGATGTACCGTGGCTGCTCAAAGCCAAGATCATTAATAAACTCCTTCATCCATAATAGTTCTTTGGCACCTTCTGTGACAGCAATATATTCGGCTTCTGTGGTGGATAGAGCTATGCACTTCTGTAGTCTAGATTGCCAAGAAACAGCTCCCCCTGCAAAAGTGATCAAATAACCGGAAGTGGATCTTGAATTATCAAGATTGCCTCCTAAATCAGAGTCTTGTAACAAACAAGTTCAGGCTTGCCATTGCCAAAGCACAGCTTCAAATCTGCAGTACCTTTTAAATACTTTAATATCCATTTTACTGCATCTCAATGTTCTTTTCCAGGATTGGAAATGAATCTGCTAACAATGCCAACGGCATGTGCAATATCTGGTCTAGTGCAAACCATAGCATACATCAAGCTACCAACGGCAGAAGAGTAAGGAATACGAGACATCTCCTTTTTCTCTTCATCAGTAGATGGACTCTGACTAATACTCAATTTGAAGTGTTTAGCAAGAGGAGTACTAACCACTTTTGCATCTGTCATATTGAACCTCTTGAGTACCTTCTCAATGTATTGCTTTTGGGATAGAAATAACTCATTTCTATCTCTGTGTCGGTTGATTTGAATGCCCAAGATTTTCTTTGCTGGCCCCAAGTCCTTCATCGCAAACGATTTGCTCAACTGCTTCTTAAAGACTGCAATTCTGGATTTATTCTTTCCAACAATAAGCATGTCATCCACATAAAGCAATAAAATAATAAAATCATCATCAGAGAACTTCTGGAAGAATACACAGTGGTCTGAAGAAGTTTTCTTGTACCCTTGTTCTTCAATGACAGATTCAAACTTCAAATACCATTGCCTTGGAGCTTGTTCAATCCATACAGGCTCTTTTTCAATTTGCAGACATAATTTTCTTTTCCCTTAGTTACAAAACCCTCAGGTTGCTCTATATAAATCTCCTCATCTAAATCACCATGAAGAAAAGCAGTCTTGACATCCATCTGCTTAACCTCTAAATCTAGACTTGCGGCTAAGCCTAGAACCACACGAATAGAAGACATCTTCACAACAGGGGAGAAAATTTCATCAAAGTCAACTCCCTTCTTCTGGCCAAAACCTTTAACAAATAACCTCGCCTTGTATCTAGGCATAGAGGTATGGTTATCTTGCTTTATTCTGAATATCCATTTGTTAGATAAAGCTCTCTTACCTTTCGGCAATTTCACTAACTCATATGTGCCATTCTCATGGAGTGACTTCATCTCATCTTCCATCGCTTTGATCCAATGATCTTTTTGTGATTATCTTGCAAGGCTTCATCATAATTCTCAGGTTCTCCCATGTCAGTCAAAAGTACATACTCATCAGGAGGAGATAGCGCATGGATTTTTGCTTCTCCCTTGTAGATCTTCTAAGAGAGGTTTCAGGAGCATTCGTAGTAGTTACCTGTGGCAGGAATTGGTTCTGATCAACCACAACTTCATCAACTGGAGCATCCATAACATCTACCACCATGATGATCATTTTGATCTTGATCACTATCTCCATCATTGTCTTAGGTTCCTTCATGTGCAATAGGTGCCTTAGTAATTGAAACTGGATCAATATCAACTAAGCTCTCATTACTCTGAGAATCTATCTTCTCAGCTTTGTCAATATCTTCAATAGTTTGGTCTTCAAAGAATATTGCATCACGACTTCTAATAAGTTTATTATCAATTGGAATCATAAAAGATACCCAAACTCATCTTGACCATAACCGATAAAGATGCACTGCTTAGTTTTGACATCCAGTTTCGATCTCTCATCTTTAGGAATATGCACACAAGCTTTACACCCAAAAACTCTCAGGTGATCATAAGAAACATCTTCGGCAAACCAAACTCTGTCTGGGACATCACCATCCAAAGCAACAGCAGGAGACAAATTGATAACATAGGCAACAGTGTTAAGTGCTTTCGCCCAAAATGTATTTGGAAGTTTAGCCTCTGAAAGTAAGCATCTAACTCTCTCAACTAGACTTCTATTCATCCTCTCTGCCAAACCGTTCAATTGAGCGTCTTGGGCGAGTTTTCTAATGACGAATTCCTTGTTCCTTGCAATAGTTATCAAAGGGACCACAATATTCACCACCATTGTCAGTGCGAATACATTTTAATTTCTTCCCCGTCTGTCTCTCAGCTAAGGCCTGAAATTCCTTAAACACGCCAAGTGCTTGATCTTTAGATTTCAAAGGATACACCCAGAGCTTACGAGAATGATCATTAATGAAGGTCATAAAGTAAAGTGCACCACCTTTTGACTTTACTTTAAAAGGACCACACAAATCAGAGTGTACTAGCTCTAATAAATCAGGCTTTCTTGAGGGAGGATGGCTATGAAAGGAAACCCTTTTCTGTTTGCCAGCTAAACAATGTATGCACCTTTGCAGCTTTGCTTGTTTTACTCCAGAAAGCAAACTTTTCTTATCCAAACACGTAATCCCTCTCTCACTCATATGACTCAATCTTCGATGCCACAATTCTGACAAACTATCACTTTCCACCAGATTTATTGAGTCATTAAGAATAGAGCCTTGTGTCACATATAATTGACCAGACTTGACTCCTCGACCCACTACTAACGAGCCCTTGGTGAGATTCTATTGGCCGTTAAAGAGAGCATTATGGTAACCTTCATCGTCTAATCTTCCCGCGGAGATCAAATTGAAAGGAAAGTCTGGAGCATGCTTCACATCTTGAAGACTAACGTGTAACCATTATTAGTTTTCAAACAAACTGTGCCAACACCAAACACCTTAACTTCACTGGCATTGCCCATCTTTAACACTCCAGAATCAACATGAGTATAAGATGAGTAAAAAATCTTTTCTTGGTGTGACATGTGAGGTAGCTCCAGAATCTACCATCCAGCTCGTCTCATGGGATACCAAATTGATGACGTTTTTATCATAAGCAAAAAGAAGGTCATCTTGAACAATAGCAGCAACATTGTTCTCGTTATTTTCAACTTTCTTTCCTTCTCTAGTGTCTTGATTCAACTTGCGGCAAAACCTTTTGATGTGTCCTTTCTTGCCACAGTGGTTGCATGTAACATTATAGTATTTGGACCTTGACTTACTTCTACTTAAACTTCTATTCCTTGAGCCTCTTGTTCTATCTCTCCCCCGGTCTTCTGTAACCAAGATATCTGCTTGTGAGGATGAACCCTGCGATTTTCTCCTTACTTCCTCGTTCAACACACCACTCTTGGCATATTCCATGGTCACCTTACCTCCAGGAGCTGAATTTGTCAAAGAAACACGAAGAGTTTCCCAAGAGTCTGGCAGAGTATTACGAAGTCAAAGTCCTTGTATCTCATCATCAAAACTAACCCCCATTCCAGATAGCTGATCAAGGACGCCCTGAAAATCATTTATGTGATCAAGGATAGGGCTGCCTTCCTTGTATTTAAAGGTCATCAATTGCTTTAGTAGAAATAATTTGTTGTTCCCGATTTTTGAAGCATAAAGAGTCTCTAGCTTTTCCCACAATGATCTCGCATGTATCTCGTTCACAATATGCTTGCGAATATTATCTTCAACCCATTGCCATATATATCCACATACTTGTTGGTGCTCGAAATCCCAATCTTCATCGGATATACTCCCGGGTTTATGAGCTAAAAAAACGGGTAGATGCATCTTCTTCACGAACAACAAGTCTTTCATCTTCCTTCTCCAAACATTATAATTTCTCCCATTTAAACATACCATCTTGCTCATATTCGCCTCCATTCCGTAATAACCCGGGTAAATAACCAAGGCTCTGATACCACTGTTATGTCGAGGAAGAGGCAAATCCGAAAATAAAGAAGATAAAGAACACCAAATTTTAACGTGGAAAACCCTACAAATCGAAGGTAAAAACCACGGGATCACAAAGATCCAAAAATCTCCACTATAACAATAAGAGGGTTACAAAAGTTCTCCAAATTGGCTACACAACAAGGGCCAAACACGGAGCAACAATAGCAACAAGAGCAACAACTAATCAATTGAAGAAAGAGTATAATCCACAAAACGAAGCTGCTGTTCGGGGCTCGAAATAAGATGCTACAAGCCTCCAAATCCGATCTCCACCGTTCAAATCTAACACCAAGATGTTACATACACTTAGTCAAAATTTCAGCCCGATCCAACGGTTAACGAATTGGAAAACGTGATTTGAAGTTGGCTGGTCGGAATAAAAATCTGCAGCAAAACAAATACTTTTTTCTCTCTTCTCTCTTGATGAAAGCTCTCTCAAAACCCACTCTTATGTGCTTAAGTCTTTCAAAGACTTGTATCAATGAACATAGAATAATTCTCCAAGGTTATCCTATTTATAGATCATGAGTGGTGCTTTCTCTTAAAGCCAAAACCCACTCAAAATAGGAATAAACCGAATCCAATCCCAAATAAAAAAGAATAGGATTAGGCCATTGGGCCTTTGGCTGGACAACATGGGCATGTGCCCAACAAAGAATAGAGCTTATTAAAAGATTAGTATTCAAAAAGAGAAATCTAAATTATACGAGAGGAAAGATATCTAATACCTTGTGGCTTGCTACTAAAGATCGCTAGAATGCCTAGTGGCTTGCTACTCAAAATGTTAGAACTAATTTAATTTTGATATGAGTAGTAGACTAGGTTTAGAAGTTGGGTCCTTGGATATTAATTATTTGGTCACTTGTAGCCATTTCCATAATTCTAAGACCCAAGAAAAAGAACTTCTTTGTTAGCTTTAAACTTAGTATATAAAATATATTTTTCATACACAAATTTATTCAGTACGGTTCGGTATTTTTTCGATTTATTTTTATAAGATTAAAACATATCCTATTATTCGGTACGATTATAAGTTTATATAAGAACATGCGATGATTTTATTAAAATAAACGTCATAATCGGTTCGATACAATTCTGTTCGGTCGATTTAATCACTTTTTAAAGATCCATTGATACACCTACCATACTGAATGTAATTAGGTATGACATTAGACTATTAGTTTAGCATTTTAAGAAGGAAAATTACCAGCTATGTCCATTTATAAGTAGCTCATTACAAAAATTGGCCAATTGATAAAATATTACTAATAATAGCCAAATTAGCCAATTAGCTATTTGTTGCAAAAAATATCAAGTTTTTGCTTTGTTTTGAGTGGGTGTTATTAGAATAGATTGGGCACAACTTTGGGATGATTTGGTGAAGTTTTGAGGTGGTTTGAATTGAAAATTCGAAGTAAAAGCTGAACATGAAAAAAATGATATGTGTATCGGACTGTGTATCATTTGTGTATCACATATGTATCAATTGTGTATCACATGTATATCCATGTATACCTGTGTGTGTGATACATGCGTGATACATGTTTGATACATGTGTCGCAGAAGACTTTTTTGAACTCGATTTAATTACGAATTTTGATACAAAACCAGTCCAAATCACCTCCAATCTTCCTCAAATTTTGTATATTGACTTATCTATATATTTTCAATGAATTTCAACTATACCCATTGAAAAAGTTCTTTTTTTGTTTAGATTTTTGGAATATTATATAGATTTTTGTATTTTATCACCTTATTTGCTACCCCGTCCATGAAATTTCCTTTCCGTCTTATATCTAATGTTGCTAATCACGCTTAAAAATATGAAAGATGATTTTTGCATGTGATTCTTTGAGAAAACGAACCCTATTATTTGGTTTTTCAATTTTTGTTGGCTAGTTTTGGTAAGTCTATGACTAATGGCTAGAGGTTGGTAAGTTGAGATTTATTTGGGACATTTGTGTAAGTTTTCCTTTTAAGAAATCAAATATCAAAAATATCAAATCGAAATAATTAAATACCGTACCGTACCAATCAACGAACACCCCTAAATATTTGGTACAAAAGGCAGTAATTTTTTACTTAGGTTGCCAATTCCCATGAAAAGTTTTCTGAAACCTGCAGAAAGAATTTTCAAAGTTCGAATTCGTTTAAGTTTTCTGGAAATCTTTTCCTCTTTTCTTATTTTTAAGGGAAAATTTTCCTCCAAAAGTGTATCGATCGACACGTGTCTCGTTGACGTGCCATTGACTTCCAGGTCAGCACCAGACTAGGCGGTGCAGGTTCCCATGGGAGGTGGAAACTGAAATTATGGAGTTTTTCCACCAAAGTTAACCGCTTCAATTTTGGGTCAATATTAGTTAAAAGCTTGTCTTTTTCAAGAATTCGGTTAAAAGTTAGAGAGTTGACAGTTTTATCGTCATAAAATGCAAAAAAGGGGATAGATTTTAAGACTTTTATTCAATAAAGTCACTTGAAAAGTAGCCATGAATAATTTTTAAAAAAATAAAAATTGTGAATTAGTAACATAAAAAGAAAAAAATCATTTAAAGATAATAACTCATTACGGTATGTTAAACTTCATTAACAACGTGAAAATATTCTGAGAACAATGTCATGATCTCAAACTAGTGAATTACGTAGCGATTATGATTTTTAAACTAATAACCTCTTACACTAATATGTTTGGACAATATTTTATAAACACTTGAAAAGTATATTTTCATCTTTAGAAAATATTTATCGTTTTTCAAACAATATTCATGGACAAAACAATTTTTTTTGAAAATTGTTTCCATTTTCTTTTGGAGGAACAAAGATGAAACTTTACGACCAACAATTATTTAATAAATTAATAGATGGGTAACAGACGTATTTTGATTCGGTGCTTTTCGGTGTACATTTTTTTATCATTAAAAAGGTTATTCTATCCGACAACAAAATCACCTAAGTATGATTATCAGTTAAAAAAATAATTCGCAATAATGCCAAAATCGTGGCTATACAATAGGTTCAGATTTTAAATACAACAAGTTATCAAACTTTGAACCATGTTTCTTCTCTCTCTCTCTCTGTTTTTGTTTTGTTTCATCTTGTTTGCTCAAAAGTTATCACATACCTTATGAGTATAAAACAATATAAATAAATCACGAGAAAATCATAGCAAACCGTAATAATCTGTTGGACCAAATGAAGGAAACGAAAATAAGTACTCAGGATTAGGGGGAGAAACATTAGAAGCCTTTATTGATAATATTGGTTTGGTCTGCCTCTCCATGAAGAGGTTCAGAGTCTTACAATGGTGTTCCTTTTGCCCATAATATGGGTCTCGTTATCTCTTTTTTCTCTCTCAATAGTGAAGAAGAAGAAGCCCCTTTTTCTAGGGTTTCCTCTCTTGGTATTTATAGCTGTGAGCTTCGTGAGCTGGCAATAAGTGACCGTGACCACGTTGGGATTTCGCCTTCATGGTGCCGGATGGGCCATGGCCTTGCTGATCGAGTCAGATGCGGGTGATATCGTTAATTCTGAGTGGTCGTGCCACTAATTAATCATGAATTAGCTTAAGACGGGATTAGCTTCGTTAATTATCGTGGGGTCGGATTCTGACCCATACACATCTTTTTCCCATCCTATTTTATTTTGATATAGTTTCTTCAACTCAAATATTATTTTAGAGTAGATAATTTCAAAATTTTCTAACCATTTTCTATAGAACATTTCTAGTGAATGTTGGTTCTTTAAAAAAACTAAGTTGTCTCACTATGAAATGTGTCCTCACCATGGGCGGATCTAGCACTAAGTTACGGATTCACGTGAACTTAATAACGTTTGATAAAATTCTGTATAATAATTTTTATAAATATATATATATATATATATATATATATATATATATATATAAATATATATATTATTGTATGTTAATTTGAGATCGTTGTAGAAATTCATAAATTATAAGTCCTGAATTCGCCTCTGATGCTCATGAGTAGGAGTGACAAGCGGGCGGGTCGGATATAGTTCGGATCGAAAACGGGTAATAAAAAAGGATAAATTATCCGAACCGACCTATATTTGATACGGATAAAAAATGGGTTAGCCGACGGATGATATGATCACTTTAGGAAGAATTCCTAGTCTCCCAAACTTGAGAAACCCCCAAATTTGAGGCTTTACAAATGTAAAAGTTAAACTCATTGGTTATCCATTTTCTAAATGGATAATATGGTTCTTATCCATATTTGACCCGTTTTTAAAAAGTTCATTATCCAATCCATTTTTTAGTAGATAATATGGGTGGTTAACTATTTTCTTTGAACCATTTTGCCACCACGAGGTAAAAACGAAAGATGTTAAAAACTGAATAAAAAATTAAATCAACTAAGCATGAGATTCCACCGAAAATGCAATGAAGCCAAAACTTTTAAAAGAAGAAACAAAATTATATCTATGTGCAATATGGTAGGGTTCTCTACATTCATTTCACCTACTCGATCCCTTTTTTCTAACTTGTAAAACGAAAATTCTTTTGGTCCTTTTGTGGACCCTTTTGCATCCCTCTATTGACATCTATAAATAACTTAAACCGATGTACCAACAATAAAAGCACATAAGCCAATGTTTAAATGTTTTAGATATGGTCTTGTACATGGACAAATGTCGTGGGATGTGTTAGGACCGAAAAAAGTCAGGTATCATGCGGAAGCTAGTAGAGCAAACCTTGAACAACGATAAATCATACAAGAAAGAGAAATATACCAAAAGAGACACAAACATATAACGTGGTTCGGTCAACTGACCTACATCCACGGCGGAGATGAGCAATCCACTATAATAAAAGAGAGTACAAAATATCGAGAGAACAACCTCACGAAGAGGCAAACACAAGTGGCACACTAACACTTGTTCCATAAAGTTCTCCCCCTAATCAAGACTCTCAAGCCCCTATGGCTACATTGTGGATGCTACTGAATGAGAAGGATAGATCTTCAATTTATAGAACTCCAAACTTTTTCCTACAAGAAAAAGGACTAGCCAAACGTAGAAGAATTATAATTTTCTTTTACAAAAAGGAAAACACAATTATGGCAAATATGTTATTCTTTCCTTCAAAAGATAGGAAAACCAAATATGATAAGAAAATCAGGACAACGCCTAATAGAATGAGTCTAATCCTTTCACATTTAATAAAAAATTGAAGTTTAAGCCCTAAAAATAGAAAAATTCTTGATAAGGAGCACATTTCCTTGATATAGGTCATAGACGATGTGAATTTAAATGAGTAGATATTAGATCATTTAAACATTGACTTACGTTTAAAGAGAGAGGAGCATCGATGTTCGACGTATCTAAAGTACACGTAGCTTCATGTTTTTTCTCCTACTACTACTACTCCTCCCCCTCCTCCTTTTTAGTTGTTGTACAATAGTCTTTACTAATTTATATCACTTGAAGTATACTTTTTTGAAAAAATGAGTCCGAATATAAAAAGTGAGTTTGATGGTGTTATTGGAAAAGCTTAATAATATTGGTAAATCATGATTATTGCAAAATGAGTCTGTTAGATTTGTCTTTGATTTAACAAATTGATGATTGATGTTTAAATTTGTTCTTTATGATATTTCAAACTTATATTTTAAGTTTGAGCTCATTTGCAGTAGATCTGAACGTATAATTATGTGTTGAATTTTTGAAATTCGAGGAGTAACTTTCTGTTCTGAAAAAAAAAGTTAAACACCTATACTTCTGCACATATATCTTAATTAAGTGCATGCAAAAACTTGACTGCACTTTAGAGGTACATGACTGAAATGCGGTCAATTTTTCACATGCACTTGAGACATATGCGTCTGAAGTACATGCAAAAATAGGTGCACTTCAGTCATATGTTGTTGTAGGCGAAAATTGCGGCACTTCAGCCATATGCAGTTGAAGTGCATGTAAAAATGACTGAACTTCAATCATAATTATTTGAAGTTCATTCCTGTATGTGACTTCCTAACTTCAGATAAAATTTTATAACTTTAAGTCTTTAACGGCAAATTTAGTTACTTCACTCACCTAATTCTAAAATGTATCCGAAGTAGGTAAATTCACGAAAAACCTAAACTTAACGTACAACTTAAACAACAGTTTCAAAATCAGGTAAAGTGGATACAAGGGGCGAAGCCACCTTTTGTTAAGGGTGGTTAGTTGATCACACTTCGTCGAAATATTACGAAAAATTACATTGTGTATATAAGTAAAATATTGATTTTAAATATATAAAATATATATTGAACACCAGGGGCGAATCTACCTTATAGGATTGGGGTGGTACGCCACCCGCACGGTTAGGCAAAAATTCTTAGAAGGTGTGTTGATATCTGTGAAGAAACGACTATATTGATAAAATGGCACCTAGACTGCTAAAGCATCGTGTGGGTGCCATGTTTTAGCGATGCGTCTGAAGTCTCTTATCAGCCCCAGCAATCCGAATTCGACTCCCTACTGCACCGTCTTCCCCTTTCTGTTTTCATTTTCCTACTTATTAATCCCTATGGGCCTTTCGCCTCACCTCTTCGTCCTTTTCTTTTTTTTTCCCCTCTTTTTTCTTCCTGTTATTTGCTGCTAAATCTCTTTATCTCCTTTCTTTTTTAATTTTTTTTTTTATATTAGCCTTCATTTTGCTTTGTATATTTACATCTTATTTCATGAGAAATTACAAAAAAAAATATTATCTCATGAAAGTATGCCTCCAAATAGAAAATTTTCTAATTAGTAGCTTAATTACTATATATTCTTTGTTTGATTTGATTGATTGGTCATTGTTCTTGGGTTAGTTTTTTCAATTTAATTTTTGAGTTATATGAAAATTATTTTCAAAGCAAAAGTTTCAATTTTCATTCTTTGAGAATTAACTCAAAACCTCTATCAGAGTTTTGTTTCCTCAAAAGTCATTAAATGATGTTGCTCAAATTATACTCAAACATATAAATTAATGTTGTATCATTAAGAAGAGAAAAATTACATATTACCTAGAATCATTTAAAAGTATGCATCACAAGAATTTTTTTTGAGATAATATATCTTTTCTGTAATTTTATTCTATAATATGATTAAATCAAGCATAAAAATTGAACTCAAATCAAAGTTATTTGTCTATTATTTGTGAATAAAAAATCTAATTGCATTAACCAAAAACTAACTGAATTAATCTATTCTTCCTATTCGGTCTTTGTGGCTAGTGGCAGGTATATCATGTATATATAGTGGCACCCGTAACCTTCAAATCCTGGATCCGCCTCTGTTGAACACTCTTTGTCGAATTTTTTTTTATTTCTTTCAAATCTGAACACCCTTGAAAAAATTTCTAGTTTCGCCATGGATACTGTAGTGCGGTGATTTTGAGCTTTAATTCGCAGCGTTAAAGTGGATACAATAGCATTTGGAGTAAATTTTATGTATGGTCATCTAACTTTGGCTTTATTACATAAAAGTCACTATTCTTTCTTTTGTCACACAAAAGTCATTTAACTTTGCTCTGATTATCACAAAAATCATTTTGGCCGGATTTGACAAAGTTCCCACCTAAAAAGTGACGTGGCAACCTTAATTAGTATTTTATTGATTAAGCAAGTTAAATATAGTTTTAACTCATGCCTTGACCCATAAAATACTTGACCAGCTGCTATGTGTACTAGTTCTGTTGCTGAAATTGGAGCTACTGAACTTAGAGTTGCTGTGTGTGCTGAAGTTTCTGGAATTGCTATTTGTGATGAAGTTTCTGAAGCTGCTGCTATTGGTGTTTCTAAGAGAGGCAGAAGTGTGAAGAGAAAAATTATGATATTAAAAAGAAGTCTAGGGTCTCTAGGAAGTAGAAAATTATGAAGGAGTATTTCTGTGTTTTTGAATTAAATATACAGTTTGAATGGCGTAGAATATGCATTTTGTAATTTCCAACTATGCGATGCATTCTAACTGTTTATGTTGGCTTATTAAGCAGTATTATTTTGGGTTGGTCTTGCTTAATAGCCAACATTTTGACGTATATTAAAATGTACTTTTATGAAATGGTTTCACTTTATCTAGTACCTTTTTTTATTTTGCACTTTAAGGTATCCCATTTGCATTTTAAATAGTTTCATTGTATGACATGAAATTTTTCTTAAGTTGCACTTAAAATGGGTCAAGGCATAGGTAAATCACGAAAGGGTCAACTGAAAAATGAGCTCCATTCGGGCAACTGGGTCAAGTATTTTATAGGTCAAGGCATGAGCTAGTACTATGTTTAACTTGCTTAATCAACATAAAACACTAATTAAGGTTGCCACGTCACTTTTTAGGTGGGAACTTTATCAAATCCGGCCAAAATGATTTTTGTGATAACCGAAGCAAACTTAAATTAAAGAAAGAATAGTGACTTTTGTGTAATGAAGTAAAAAGTTAGATGACTATACATAAAATTTACTCTAGCATTTGTCTCCAACTCTCCGTATATAGAGATTTTTTTTTTTTAATTGGAGTAAATGGTCTTTTCGTTAGGATTTAAGTTTATGTACCAAAACCGATAATATCACACGTGGCTCCACAAAATAACAAAAAGGAAAGCAAAGAAAAGAACTAGTAGCGACTGCACGAATACAAATATATCATTATTGATTGTCACATTTTGGATAAGAATAGCAATTAAATGGTTTGCCAAAAGCCAAGTTGGCTAGCTTCCATAAAATTGAAATTGAAAATTAAGAGATGTTGAGATCTCTTTATACAGTTGGGGGACAGCTAAGTTCATGTTGTACTTATTAGTGTTTCAAGATAAGAGAAGAAACTTCCATAAGTAAGCAAATAAAGTGATTTTTTTCTCAAAGAAAGTGATATTTCAAGGCCATACATATGTCAACTTCAAATATTGAAATTAACAGAAAGCTATAAGGGACCCATTTGAAAAACATCAAACTTTGCGTGATGAGTTGGTAACATTTGACATTTTGAAGGTCCCCACATAAATTAATGGCTTTGAGGATTATCATGATCATGATCACAATGAACATGGAGAGAGAACGAGATGGAGAGGAGGAGGGCAAAAAGTGATCGTTGCTTGGATTCTTTAAAAATGATATTATCTTTGTATCAAATTTTTCAAAAATACACTAGCTTTGAAGGAATGAAACACACTACAAGATATTTTTAAAGAGTACGAGCAATATATGCAAAATCACACATTCTAGAGGACTTATTATTTACTAAGTGTATGATTTAGAAATTGGAAAAATTCCTAAAAATGTTTTCATATTTCAGCCATCTCCAGGTGAGAGATAGGGTCAGAAATGAGGATATTCGGGATAAGATGTGGGTGGCCCCTGTGGTGGACAAAATGCGGGAAGCGAGGCTTGGTTCGGGCATGTGAAGAGGAGATAATTAGCAAACCAAAAAGATAATTTTAAAAAATGTTATAGATATGATCTTTTAGCATATAAATCGATTAATTATGAAAATAAAAATGACTATTTTATTTCTAGATTACCCTTTCAAGTAAACAAGAACCTAGAGATTTCTTCTAATTCCAACACGTCCAAACACAACTTTTTTTATATGCTCGGCAATCTTCATATCAATAATTATCTAAGAAAAGGCAATATTCTATATATAGAAAGAAATCTCGATAGAAAATATTTTGTTTGGAAAATTATCCATTTTTCTCTATGGATGCTCCAATGAGGAGGTATGCGAAGTTGTCAATGGTGGATCCAAGGAGAGGTAAAGTTACGCCGAAGAAGTATTAGGGAGAAGTGGTTAGGCAAAATATGGCACATCTTCAGCTTATCAAAGACATGACTCTTGATATGACGGTGTGAAGATCAAGAATTAGGGAAAAAGGTTAGTAGATAGTCGAACATTTTTTCCTTTCTGTATATATAATTTTAGTATTATTCTCATATTTTCTTATTCTTAAATTATCTAGTACTACCTGATGTTGTCCTTCTCTGATTCAGCTATCTTTCCATATTGAGATAAATAAGGATAAAAGATTGCATTTCACACTAAATTTTTCTTTTAGGAAATGACTTTAAAAAGGGAGGGAACAGGAGTAAAATCTAATTGAAAATTGATTTCTTTTTATTTTTAGTAATCTTGACATAATCCTAACTTAGCTTCATCCATTTGAAAAACACAAAAAGAGAGCAAATTCGAATTCTTGCAAAGAAGGGGTGACAAAAAAATAAAATATATATATATATATATATATATATAAAAGATTACAAAAGATTGGTCTCATAGTTTGGGAAACCATTTTTCTATATCTTTAACTTTTGGATTAATTGAAAAGCATTTCTTTTTTCCTCAACAAATTGTTATCATTGCTTGCCTATAATGTCTTAACACAAAATAATGAATGAGAAGATAAATAATTTGTGGGAAGGAAAAGAATAGAAGACTCACTATCATTGAATTGGCAAAGCACAATAGAAGAGTTCTCATTCTCTCCACATCTGAGATTAGAAATCATGGTTTTTAAGTTTTTGTCATCATTTCAAATATTTATTTTAAAACTTTGTGAAAAGAATAAATGATCATTCCATTTATTGTGGATGGCAGCTAAGGCATTTTGTTTTCCATTGCTCTCACCTTTCATGCCTTTATCAACTTGATGATAAGTGATAACCATAATTCATATCCTCATATTCCTCCTCAAAATCACAACTCAAAAAAAAAAAAAAAAGTTTTTGAGGTGGAGTGGATTGTGATGGACCTCAAAAGCTTTAGGGTCATTTGGTTTGAAGACAAGTTATATCGAGATTAGTTATGCTGAAATTAGTTATATTGAGATTAATTATGCTGAGATTGATTATCCTGGTATTATTTCTTATTGACTGTTTGATATGATGTATTAATCCTGAGATTCTTAATTTTATTACTTTATGCTATGATAACTTATCCTGAGATTATTATTCTACCCTCTCGCTAGTATAAGTTATTTCAGTACTATTTTTAATCATGTGATAACTTATTCCAGAATTAGTAACCAAATAAGGGAAAGGGATGCTAAATTTTTATCCCAAAAATATCTTTGCTTACCCATCATATCAAAAAGGCAAATTTAAATTCCTAGTGGAGTTGAGATTTTGGAGGGAACTTAGAGCCCGTTTGGCTTAGCTGATTTAGAGTTGCTGATAAGCATTAGGTGCTGAAAAGCACCTTTAAGTGTTGAATCTAATTTAAAAAATAAGCAGTTACGTGTTTGTATATAAGTGCTGAAATTAATAATAAGCAGCTGAAGAACTAGGTATACGAAGAGTTTTGTTCTAAAAAGAAGTATTTTAGGGATAGAATAGTAAATATTTTGGTCAAACCTAAAGTGCTTATAAACTGAAATTTGATAAGTTGGGGGAGACCAACTTATGGCTTTTGACTTATTTTTGGCTATAAGCACTTAACTTATAAGCACTTTTAATTTTACCAAACGCGTAGATAAGCCAAAAAGTGCTTATAAACCAGTTTAACCAGCTTATAAGCTTAGCCAAACACCCTCTTAGTTAGACTCAGTGGCGAAGATACTTTTTAGTAAAGGATGTTATCTAGCACAATTTCGTCTTTTTTTATGTGTATAATAAATAGTATATTTTCCCCAAAAAAGTAATATGTGTGTTTATAATAGGTGACATAGCTTGAAAACATTACAAATGAATATCAATCGAGAAGTTTTATTGTGTGTCTCACACAACTGACATTAGTTGTGTGAGGCTCCTTTTTGTCTCACAAATTTATGGATCCCACAGATATTTGGGTCCACAAAACTGTGAGATAAAAAAAGATGCCTCATACAACTAGTGTCACTTGTATAAGACACAAAATAAAATTTTCTATATCAATTTAAGCCAGATGCCGAATTTATAAGAACTATTATACACCTGAGAATATTTTGCTACTCACTCTATCTCAATTTATGTGACACCATTATTATTCGGAGAGCGAAATGAATTTTTTAAACTGTAATTTTTTCATATACTTTTTAAAAATATTGAGTTATTAATTATTATATGTATAATTTTTTATGTAGTTTCTATATAAGTAAATTTAGTCTAAAATTTTTAAAAATTCTGTATCCAAATTCACACCAAAAATTAATAAAATAGTATTGACCCTCATACTTTGAATCATATCACCTAAAGCGGGAATGAGAAAATATTCTTTAAGATGGACTTGGCTTTGGCCCCCAAAGTAAAGGGCGGAGGATCCTACTCATTAGCACATTCGAAATTGTAGATTAGTATAAATGTTGAAAAGATATTATTTTATGAGATAAATATTGTGAGGCCATTTCATCATGATTACTGAGATAAGCTTTACACGTCAGACTAAGATGTACTTGGCTTGGACCATTAGCAAAAGAGAAGTACCTAGCATTCTAGGAAATTTTCTACAAAGAATAATGCTTATCATGATAATTTAACAAGGATATTTTATCATTATATTGTATGATTGGGAGGGAAAAAATATAGAAAGGTAAGTAGTAAAGTAGAAGTGGAAGTAAATATTGTTTTCTTTCATTTTTGTGGATAGATAAGAAGGTGAAGGAAAAAGAAAGAGGATCGTAATGGGGCATTTGTTCAAATGGCCTTTTTTTATGGGATTAGTTACCTCCGGCAAATGTTGATATCTTATTTATTTTAAATAAATATCCTTTTAAAAAAATTATATTTCATAGCTACCTTTTGATATCTTATTTATTTTAAATAAATGCCCTTTTAAAAAAATTATATTTCATACCCTTAAGCCATAAAATAAGTTTGTATTATTTTTCTCTCTCCTATCCCCTCAAATTTCTCCTATCCCCTACCCCATATATATTCTCCCTCTCTCTCTCCACTTCCCGATGTCTTCTCCTACGCCGGACGCTGGAGCAAATGCCACCGTCACCGTTTCGACTATTGCCGTTATTCATTGATACCGCCGCCCTCAGCCTCCCAATCTCATTCTCTGACGCAACATATCGGATCAACAAAAACCTCCGTTATTTCGCCGGTAATTACGTGCTAATCGTCGGCAACCGGAGGCAACGGTGACGGCGAGCGAGGACTGGATACTGATGCTGATTCAACGAGACGACATTAGGGTTGTTCTTGAACAAAGACGACGGAGTTGGGGGCTGAGCAACCTGAATTTTCTATTAATATATCTTAATGTATTTCAATGTATCTCGTTGTATTTCATTGTATTCATTGTCTTTTTTTTCGTTGTATTTCAATGTATCCCGCTGTATTCTATGTATTTCATTGTATTAACTGTCTCGCTATATTTCATGAATGTATTCATATATTTTTTTAATTAATATAATTTCTGTGTTCAGATGTATTATATAATTTCTCTACACATTGCTATATTTTTGGGGTGTTTTTCGGTTGAGAATCTTTTTTATAACTGGAAATAGAAAATTTGTGTGTCATAATTGAGTTTGTTGAGTTATATTAGGAGTCTATGATGTTAATTGATTCACCTTCCGTTTAAAAACAGTGTAATCCCCTGTTTCACGCCGTGAATACAGTCGAATACAATAATCTGTCTAGCTGTAATCCCCTGTTTCACGTTGTGAATACAGTCGAATACAAAAATCTGTCTAGCTGTAATCCCCTGTTTCACGCCTAGAAATGGTACTGTATTCATGAATACAGTAGCTTAAATACATCGAATACACTCTAAAAAACCTGAAAGCATAGCTATAGAAAGTAATATAGTAAATGGTAGCTACAACTAGTTATTCTATTTCCCGTTAGCTTAATAGGCTAAATTTGTTGTTAGCTTAATAGGCTAAAAATATTTGTAAAAGAAACAACATCCAAAGACTAATTTAGTCCATTGTCCTAACAGGGATAGAGTCGCCTAAAAAAGGTCCATGCCATGCAAATAATCCGGTTGTAATTAGTACTTTTCTTCTCATTTTGTTTGAAACTTTTTGCTTTTCAAGAAACATATTACTATTCCATTTTTATAAAAAATTAAATATTTGGATGTCTAGAAACACATAAAAATACTATAAGTTGGAAGTTTTTCATATCAACTTGGAATGAAAGAAACATTTGTTAGTTTAGGCCATACTTGGAAGAGAGAAGACAATCATTCATTGGCCCATTGTCTTTATTTTCCAAAGACATAAATGCTGGGTTTATTAGATTCCTAAAAACAAAAATCCAACCAGTCAAATAGCCATCCTTGGAAATCTGGGGAGTGGTACAGTACTGTGTCCAGTTGAAGTTCAGTGCAGAATTTCTTTTTGTTTTCTTGATATTACCTTAAAATAAGATAGGTACTCTTTACCAAATACTCATGCTTGGAAATCTGGAAAAAACCCAAAAGAGAAAGGAGAAAATTTGAGGATGAGCGGACGATGATGATTTTCCAGTCCGCCACTATTGAATTGCAAAGATGAATAACGAAGCGGTTAGAGAGAATGTGATAATTAATTTAGTTAATTGTACAATTCCAATTAAAATTGACATTTTGTTTACGATTACAATTAGATTTGATTTTGTGGTTGTAAAAATACGTAATATATTTTTATGCTAGTTGCTAGGCAGTAGATGCTAAGTGTGAGACTAGAAAATACGATAAGAGCTTGAAGATAGTATGCTATGCAAACCGAGTGGCCGAGAATCAGGGCCTCACAGTTCAGAATCAATTATACAAGTGATTGCCTTTAATTAAGGGATCACTTGCTTAACGGGCAGTGACAGGTTCAAAATAAGGAAAGAATTCAATTTGTAAGCAGGCTGATAGTTGCCATAAAAGAAGCAGTAAAACAATTGAGTAAGTAATCAAGTCTAAGTACAGAAATATATTTATTTTGGGAAAGGATTCAGTAAGGCAAAACAAGGAAAGGAATCAATTAACCTTAGCATGTGAGTGAAATAAGATTTTCACAAAAGAAAGGTTTGAAATCAGTCACAAGATCAAAGGGGAATCTCAGCGTATAAATAGATACACAAACACTATACATGCGAGGCCAGTCCTATCGGCAAAAGAAATAGCACGCAATAGTAACACAAAATTCAGTAGATAGCAACATTCAAAACATGATAGTCCAGTAGGTCAAGTCATATTGAATCAGTAGTGAAGAAAACATGGAATATCAAAAGCATGCGAAGGTCTCACAGCAGCAAGTAAGGAAACCTCTTTGAAAAAATTAGGGTTTCAATCATAGTCAAGTTTTGAAGATAATAGAAACCCAGAATCAGAGGAATCACATAAAGGAAAAAGAGATTCTGAAACAAAGAACTTCAAATCGAGTCAAGTATTTAAACAAACCGTTTCAGACCCAAAGACATAGGGTTTTAAAACAAACTGCCGGGACGGCTGTTGCTTGCCGGTTTACCTGCAAATAAGTAATACAAGCATATATTGTGCGCAAATTTAAACATGATGCAAATTCCCGTCGGACTATGAATGTCGTCTTCGGACGGTTAGGATGACGTCTTTAGACCACGATGTCCTGGGCCATGAAGCGTATAATAAAGGATTCACAGGCCATGAAATGATGCTCTCGGGCTATGAAAATGGTGCCTCCGAACCATGTTGCCTTTGAATAATGATATGCAAAAGATTGAAAGGGATCCTCGGGCCATGACATGGTGTTCTCGGGCTATGAGGATGGTGCCTTCGAACGATGACGCCTTTGGATAAGTTGGCGATATTTCAGCCCATGAAGGATGCAATAGCATGTGGCGATCTTTCAGCCGTGCAAAGTTGATGACTCTAAAATATTCATATATTATATACTTAAAAATAAATTATTTTAAATAATATATATATATATATATATATATTATATATTATATATATATATATATATATATATATAATATTATATAATATATATATATATTAATATACGGAAAAGGGCCAAATCTATCCCTATCGTTTGCTAAATGATTTATAAATACCCCTCCGTCCATCTATCCGTGCAAAAAAAATACACTCCGTCCATCTATCCGTTCAAAAAATACATGAAGTTAATTCTATTAACAAAAATACCGCGCCGACTAACGGCAGAACTGATGGAGTTTTTTTTTTTTGAACGGATAGATGGACGGAGGGTATTTATAAACATTTAGCAAACGATAGGGATGAGTCTTTTATTTAATGACGTGGCGATTTTTAATTGGGCCACGTGGCATTATTGACCAAGAATCAAATATGGGTCTTATTTTTACCCTTACCTGGTCCGACCCTATTTATTTGACCCGCCTAATTATTTTTTTTCTTTTTCTTTGCTTTTTTTTTTCCCTCTCTTTTTCCTTATCAGCCAGCACACCCACTCTCATCTCACAAAGAATTTTTAGCGTTTCTTTGTTGAAAACAAATCTTTCTTTTGTGTTTGAAAATATGGCTTTGGTGTTAACATTCATCTGCAATTCATGGATCTTTGTCCCCCTCTTCTTCTTATTATGAACATCCCAAAGGTAACCCTTTACTTTTTTTTTAACCTTTTATAGATTCAATCTTTATCCTAGAATGTGATAATTTCAAGCTTTTTAGCACCTTGGTTTCAATTTTTCTTGTGTGCTTGTATCAGTTATTGTAGTTATTTTTTTCTCTGTTATTTCGTGGCTCGTTTGTCTTCTTATGAACAATCCAAAGATTTCCATTACTTGTCCCTTTCAAAGTTTCAGTATTTCTCCTAGATTTGATTGATATATTTTGGACAATTTTTAACAACCCAGAATGTATCTGTTGATTTTCCATTTAAGAGTTTCAAAACTTATCCTGAGTTTGATTGAGAAATTTCAGAATCTGGTTTGAATTTCGGGTTATTTGATTTTGGATTTTTTATCTATTCTTTAATTAATTTGTTATTTGTGTGTGTGCAGTGTCCCAATTGGAGAAGAAGAAAGGGGGAGATCAGATGAGTGGGAATGGGTGTGATAGATACTACCCATTTTTGTAAATGGGTTGGATAAGGTAAATATGTTGAAATAATATCCATTTTTTGTTCCAGTCAAAGATTGCCACGTGGCCCAATTAAAAATCGCCACATCATTAAATGAAAGACTCATCCCTATCGTTTGCTAAATGGTTTATAAATACCTCCGTCCATCTATCCGTTCAAAAAAACACACTCTATCAGTTCTGCCGTTAGTCCGCGGGGGTATTTTTGTTAATAGAATTAACTTCGTGTGTTTTTTTGGACGGATAGATGGACGGAGTGTATTTTTTTGAACGGATAGATGGACGGAGGGTATTTATAAATCATTTAGCAAACGATAGGGATAGTTTTGGCCCTTTTTCGTATATATATATATATATATATATATATATATATATATATTATATATATATATATATATCATGGCAATAGAAGCACGACGCATCATGAAAAAAGAACCACGAGGCATCGTGGCACCTTATGAGATTTGATTTCTATAAAAAGGATGTCATATTTGTGTTGAAGGGGGGAGGATCATACGTGCCTAATTAGCAACTTTTCTCTAGCTTTGGTCTTTGCTTCTTTCTTTATATATTTCACTTTATCTTTTAGTCTTTTGGATTTTCTAAGAGTATTGATAGTATTTTAAGAATTCCTTTCTTTGTGAGATTTAAATACTCCATAATGGAGTAATCTCTTTCGTCGGGATAGTTGATGAAGCTCGATATTGTTATAATATTAATCTCAATTTTACTACATGCTTGACCTGAAACTTTCTAGTTATATTTCTATATTGTGCTGGAATATTAGTTTTAATTAATTATTATCACTTCTATCTATTTATTCTCCAAAGTTAGTTGTATGTCAATTTTGTAATTCTCACGAAGCAGAATTAATATACGATAACTATTGGGTAAAATAATAGAGTGCGAGTAATTCTTTTTAAGCTATCAATCCAACTCTTTAATCTTGCTTACTTCCATTCTAATTCTCACGGAGGAGTTGTAGTTGACAAGATTATTGATTTTTTAGTAAAAAGTAATCGCAAGAGGATATTTCTATATTGTGCTGGAATATTAGTTTTAATTAATTATTATCACTTCTATCTATTTATTCTCCAAAGTTAGTTGTATGTCAATTTTGTAATTCTCACGAGGCAAAATTAATATACGATAACTATTGGGTAAAATAATAGAGTGAGAGTAATTCTTTTTAAGCTATCATTCCAAGTCTTTAATCTTGCTTACTTCCATTTTAATTCTCACTAAGGAGTTGTAGTTGGCAAGATTATTGATTTTTTAGTAAAAAGTAATCGCAAGAGGTTTTTGCTATCTTTTAGCACAATTCAGGCAAGAAAATTATTTCAGTTTAATCGTCACGAGTCATATATCAATTGATTTACATAACCTCACTGAGTGTTATTAATTGATTATTTCTTAGTGAGCAAATATAATTGTATTAGCAATAAATAATTATTCCTAAGAGAAATACATGTAGAAGCTAAGATTTTATTATTATCACGCTATCGAGTGAATTCAATGATTCCCAACTCTTTTTAAATATAAATCTTCCGAAAGTTATTTTGTTTCAACTTAAGCAATTTAAATTTTCAACAAACAAAACTTCATCAATTTGGTTCTCTCAAATAGTGGTAAGAATATTATAAGTTTGTAGCTAGATTCTCCAATCTCTGTGGGACGATATCATAAACTATACTAGAATTTGACAGAGTACGAGCAGCAAAATCTTATACCCATTGGCCTCGTCAAAAGTGGCGATTTTTTAGCCGTGCAATGTGGCGATCTTTCAGCCGTGCAATGTGGCGATCTTTCAGCCGTGCAAAGTGGCAATCTTTCAGCCGTGCAATGTGGCGATCTTTCAACCGTGCAATGTGGCGATCTTTCAGCCGTGCAAAGTGGCGATTTTTCGGCCATGCAATGTGGTGATCTTTCAGCCGTGAAAAGTGGCGATCTTTCACCGTGCAATGTGGATGGAGACAACTTTTAGTCTCAGAAGGCAGAATAGTAGCCTTATGCAATGCAAATGCAGGTAGAGGTAGAGCTTAACCTCGAAAGACAGAATAGTAGCCTTATGCAAGTTGGAAGGCAAATGGTAGCCTTATGCAAGTTGGAAGGCAGAATAGTAGCCTTATGCAAGTTGGAAGGCAAATGGTAGCCTTATGCAAGTTGGAAGGCAGAATAGTAGCCTTATGCAATGCAAATGCAGATAGAGGCAGAGCTTAACCTCGGAAGGCAGAATGGTAGCCTTATGCAAGTTGGAAGGCAGAATGTTAGCCTTATGCAGATTGGAAGGCAGAATGTTAGCCTTATGTAGATTAGAAGGCAGAATCATAGCCTTATGCAATGCAAATGCGGATAGAGGTAGAGCTTAACCTCGGAAGGCAGAATAGTAGCCTTATGCAAAAATAAAATAGCAAATGGCAGTAGATTTTCTTAGCTAGTAGCAGGTTGCGGCGTGGTGATTATTGGGAGCATTGTGACGTGTGGAACAGTATGGGCGTATGCTGGTAGCAGATGTCAGTAAGTGCAATGGTTCGGAGAATCGTGTTCTTGAACAACGTTTGTTGTACGGGCGGACAGTGCGTTCAATGATTTTGTAGTCCTTGTGCCTGCATCCAAAGAAAAATCGTGAGTTCTGTAAAGGGGAAAAGGTTAGTTCGTATCCCTGCTGGCTCTGCTCGTCTTTGACCTATATGCATCATTGGGGTAGCGTTGCTAAACAGAGCAGTTTCGATAATAATCATGCATGATTTTGTAAGAGTATAACATAAATGTATAATTAAAATAGTTTTGATGAACCGACGACTGTGACGCGGTTCCAGACATTGCAACTTCTCCTGCTACGGAATTTTGAGGGTCCTCCTCAAAATTCTGCCCCAGTTTGATGGGTTGACTTTTCTGACTGCTGCTCGTGCGACGATCCTCCTCAAAATTCTGCCCCAGTTTCCCATTTTGGGGGAAATGAAAATTTTATTTAATTATGACCGAACCCATAAGGCTGCCTACGTATTCCCTCTTAAACGGGAATTAGGTCAGACGTAGTTCAATTTACATCATATAGGAAAACATGAAGATTACACATAGTAACGCTTGACTGCATCTGAATTAATTGGCTTTGGCCAGATCTCTCAGTCCATTTCTGCAAGTATGAGGACTCCTCCTGTCAAAACCCGGTGAGCCATGTATGGACCCTGCTAGTTGGGAGAGAACTTCCCTTTGGCTTCATCCTGATGCGGAAAAATTTTCTTTAATACCAGCTGCCCTGGTGTGAATTGCCTCGGCTTGACTTTCTTGTTGAAGGCTCTGGACATTCTGTTCTGATAAAGTTGACCATGACAAACTGCGTTCATTCTTTTCCCATCTATGAGAGCTAGCTGCTCGTAGCGACTCTTCACCCATTCTACATCGTTGAGCTCGGCTTCCTGTATGATCCTTAAGGAAGGAATTTCTACTTCGGCGGGAATGACGGCTTCTGTACCATAAACCAGCATATAGGGGTTTCCCCAGTTGATGTGCGGACTGTGGTGCGATACCCTAACAGAGCAAATGATAACTTCTCGTGCCACTATTTATGCCTCTCTATCATTTTCCTCAATATTTTCTTGATATTCTTATTGGCGGCTTCCACAGCTCCGTTCATTTGAGGCCTGTAGGCTGTAGAATTCCTGTGTCTGATCTTGAAGGTTTCACACATAGCTTTCATCAAGTCGCTGTTGAGGTTGGAGCAATTATCAGTAATAATCGACTCTGGAATCCCGAATCAGCAAACAATGCGGTCGCGGACAAAGTCTGCCACGACCTTCTTAGTCACTGCTCTATAAGATGCTGCTTTGACCCACTTGGTGAAGTAGTCAATTGCCACTAGAATGAAGCTTTGTCCGTTGGAAGTAGCAGGCTCGATTGGTTCAATAACATCCATTCCCCAGGCGGCGAATGGCCATGGTGAGCTTGTTGTGTTGAGCTCGCTCGGGGGTACCTTTATCATGTCTGCATGTATTTGACAGCGATGAAATTTTCGGACATACTGGATGCAGTCTGTTTCCATAGTCATCCAAAAGTAACCAGCCCGGAGTATCTTCTTTGCTAAGACAAAACCGTTCATATGTGGACCACAGGTCCCAGCATGAATTTCCTCTAGTAGCTTGGATGCTTCCTTTGCATCGACACACCTCAGTAATCCCAAATCAGGAGTTCTCCTATACAGGATTCCTCCGATGTGGAAGAAGTTGTTGGATAATCTCCGCAGTGTGCATTTCTGAGTATGGTTGGCAAGCTCTGGGTATTCTCCTTTTTGCCAAATATTCCTTGATATCATGAAACCAAGGCTTTCCGTCTGCTTCTTCTCCAACATGGGCACAGTAAGCTGGCTGATTATGAATTTTCACTGGAATGGGATCAATGAAATTCTTGTCCGGATGCTGTATCATAGATGATAGGGTAGCTAATGCATCAGCGAACTCATTCTGGACTCTGGGGACATGCTGGAACTCCGTCCTTGTGAACCTCTTTCTTAATTCTTGTACATGATGCAGATACGGGAGTATCTTGGAGTTCTTGGCTGCCCATTCTTTTCGTACCTGATGTATAAGCAAGTCTGAATCTCCAATTACTAGCAACTCTTGAATGTTCATGTCAATGGCCATCTTGAGCCCTAAGATGCAGGCTTCGTACTCGGCCATATTTTTGGTGCAGGGGAACCTGAGTTTGGCAGACACCGGTAATGCTGACCGGTTTCTGACACCAAGACTGCTCCTATGCCAACTCCTTTGAAATTTGCTGCTCCATCGAAAAACATTCTCCAACCATCATAGGACTCTACAATGTCTTCTCCTATGAATGATACCTCTTCATAGGGAAAATATGTTTTCAAAGGTTAATATTCTCCATCCACGGGGTTTTCAGCAAGGTGGTCTGCCAATGCTTGTCCTTTGATCGCCTTCTGAGTTGCGTATACAATATCGAATTCACTTAGCAGGATTTGCCATTTGGCTAGCTTGCCAGTGGGCATGGGTTTCTGAAAGATGTACTTTAAAGGGTCCATACTTGATATGAGATACGTGGTATAGGCACAAAGGTAATGTCTCAGCTTCTGAGCTACCCAAGTCAAAGCACAGCAGGTGCATTCCAAAAGAGAATACCGGGCTTCGTAGGGAGTGAACTTGTTGCTGAGGTAGTAAATGGCCTGTTCCTTTCTCCCTGTTTCATCATGCTGCCCCAAAACGCAACCGTAGGCCCCATCTAGTACTGCGATGTAGAGTAATAGGGGTCTATCGGGCTCTGGCGGGACCAAGGCTGGTGGTGTTGACAAATATTCCTTGATTCTGTCGAAGGCATTCTGGCAATCATAGGTCCATTTGGTAGCGGCGTCCTTCTTTAACATCTTAAAGATTGGCTCACAGATAACTGTAGACTATGCTATGAAGCGGCTGATATAGTTAAGTCTTCCCAAGAAACTCATCACGTCCTTCTTGTTCTTTGGCGGTGGAAGTTCCCGAATGGCCTGGACCTTTGATGGATCCAATTCTATTCCTCGGCGGCTCACAATAAACCCAAGCAACTTTCCGGCGGGAACCCCAAATGCACACTTTGCGGGATTCAATTTCAGGTTGTACCTTCGCAATCTGTTGAAGAACTTCCTCAAATCTTCCATGTGATCAATGGACTTCTTGGACTTGATGATGACATCATCCATATATACCTCAATTTCTTTGTGTATCATATCGTGAATAATGATAGTCATGGCCCTCATGTAGGTGGTCCCTGCATTCTTTAGGCCGAACAACATCATTTTGTAACAATACATTCCCCACGGCGTAATGAAAGCCGTTTTCTCAGCATTTTCCTCATCCATCAAGATCTGATGATAACTGGCAAAGCAATCAACGAATGACTGTAACTCGTGCTTGGCGCAATTGTCGATCAAGATGTGTATATTTGGCAAGGGGAAGTCGTCTTTCTGACTGGCCCGGTTGAGATCCCAGTAGTCGACATAGACTCTTACCTTCCCGTCCTTCTTTGGTACTGGTACAATGTTGGCTAACCATGTCGGATATTCTACTACCCTGAGAACCTTAGCATTGACTTGCTTAGTGACTTCTTCTTTGATTTTCAAACTCATATCTGGCTTGAACTTTCTGAGCTTCTGCTTTACCGGCGGACATGTCGGATCAGTTGGCAGTTTATGGGCCACAATAGATGTACTTAGACCAGTCATGTCATCATATGACCAGGCGAATATGTCCTCATATTCCTTTAGAAATTCTGTGTATCCCTTCTTCTCCGATGGCGACAAATGAACGCTGATTCGTGTTTCCTTGACATTCTCTACATCTCCCAGGTTAACAATTTCTGTCTCGTCCAGGTTGGACTTAGGTCTGTTTTCAAAGTTCTCAACTTCTTTGACGATCTCCTCTGGTATGTCATCTTCTTCTGAGTCAATTTCTGTTTGTTGCGTTGTCTCATTGCATGTCACAGTCATTGGTTCATCAAGACAAGTAATAGTAATGCTGTGTAAGTAAAGTAATGAGAGGAAAATAATAATGAGCGTTGATTCATAAGAAAAATCGAAATGCTTGGATACATTTCATAACTGTTTTGAACATTGAATATCTTATTGCGAAGATCAAAATGCGAAAAGAAAAATTATCTAGTAAAAACAAAAATAGCACATGGTGCTTGTTTAGCCTTGCTACCCCGAGGCTCGCCGGGCTCTGGTGGTCCTAATGGTCCAATTGTTGAGGTATTCCCCTCTACTCACAGCTTGTATGGAAGGACCTTCCTCCCCCTTGATAACTAGGGATTTTGACGCATTTTATACTCCTTCTTGCTTATGCTTTGATCAAATATTCATACAAAATAGTCCCAAAAGGCTTACAAGTTGTACTTGATTGCAAGTTTGATCAACAAAGTGACAAAATGTCAAATATTGGCTCAAATGGAGTGAAACTTGCACAAGTGCCAAAGACAAGGCAAGCTCAGGCAGAACAGGCCCAGTGCGGCCGCACACCACTTTGTGCGGTCCGCACTGGGAGATTCAGGGAGGTGAATTTCAGGCTTCAAGGCAGTGCGGCCGCACACCATTTTGTGCGGTCCGCATTGAAGGCAACGCGGCTGCAGTACATTTTCTGCGGTCCGCGGTGCCAAGATTCAGAGAGGATGATTTTTCAAGTTTGAAGCCTATGCGGTCCGTGGTCAACTTTGTGTGGACCGCACTAGAAGCCTCCGCGGCTGCAGTCCATTCTGTGCGGTCCGCGGAGCTCAAGTTCAGAGAGCAAGAATTTTGAAGTCAAAAGCCCAGTGCGGACCGCGGTCCATTTTGTGCGGTCCGCACTAACCCCGTAGGGGCATTTTTGTCCATATTTTTTAGCTTAGTATAAATAGATTCTTTTTCCATTTTTAGGGTATTAGATATTGTAATACGTAAGCTGCGCTCGTGTGACGACTTTTCTTAGCCATTTTGGGCATTTTTACTTACTTTCCATCATTAATCTTTGTATTTAGCTTAGCAATTAATTAATATGTATTTATCTTCTTCTATTTCTTGCTTTTCTTCTTTAACTATGAGTAGCTAGACCCCATAGCTAGGGTTGTAGCTCAACCTTAGTGTGGGTAATTGATGGGTCTTGTATTTTATGGCTAATTTGACTATGGGTGTTTGTTATTGGGCCAATTTTATGGTTAATTTCTGAATTAGTGGTTGCAAACACTAGTTTGTGTTAAGTTGACTTGAGCTCTTCTTGAGAAAGAGAGCCTAAGTCTCCGAAATTGGTCCAACAATGAATTGGGGCGTACTCAAGAGATTGATAGCCCCGATTAAAGGGTTAAACCTCGAGAGAGTAATACCCGAATTGAACCCTAGTTGGTTGTGCAATTTTTGCATACCCAATTGGTCTTGAGAAAGCCAATTCGGGCAAAATCACTCGAACCACCGAGAGGTGTAGAGTGGGTAAAGTCGTGCAACGGTTACGACATACTCCCCAAACATGTCAAACGTGCCTTAGTTTCAAGTACCCGTCAATTGACCACCTAGGCGGTAGTCACTACCCTAGTGCCCTTTAAGCCATTAGATGCAACTTGCAATATTTAACTCTTAGCTTCATTTACTATTTGTAGTTTGTTAAAAGTAGAATTATAAAGAAAATCCCAAAAATGAATAGAAGTGTAATTAAGAACACATACGCAATCCTAAACTAGATAGATACTCGATTCCAATTCTAGCTCTCTGTGGATTCGATCCCGACCCAAAATCGGGTAAAAGCTATTGCGACCCTCTCTTGCTAGTTTTTAGTAGTGCGGAGTTGGCAGTGATTACTTTTTGGCACCGTTGCCGGGGAGCTAACGGTTTTGGCTATCTACTTAGTTAGGTTTGTGTTTTGTTCTTCTTTCCTTCTTGTTACTAATTTGTGTGTGTCAATACTTCAGGTACCAAAATAGCTTTAAATGCTAATGACCCTATTGGAAATGTGAATGTGGGGGAGGAGGTAGATGACATCGGAGAAGAAGAGGTGCCTCTTGTACCTCAAGGACAACGTAGAGGCCGCCAGGCCAATGCAAATGACAATGTTCCAGACCCTCCTCCACCACCTCCAAGAGCGGTTCCTCGGGTGCTACCGAACCAAGGCTATGCAAGTGCTATTGTCCCACCCAGAATCCGGGCGGGCAATTTTCAGATAACCAATGTGATGTTGACCTTACTTGAGTAGTGTGGGTATTTCACGGGCGCTGCGGATCAAAATGCCTACAAACATCTCAAAGGGTTCGTGGATACATGTTGGGGGAGCAAGCAGACGAATATGTCCGAGGATGCTCTTAGGTTGAGGCTTTTCCCATTCTCACTTCGGGGGAAAGCATTGGATTGGCTCGAGAGACTCCCCAACCATTCATTCACTACTTGGGATGAGTTGGCGGATAAGTTCATTGCTAAATTTTTCTCACCCGGGCACATGGCAGCACTTCGAGATGAGACATTGGCCTTCAAGCAAGAGCCCATGGAACCTTTGCATGAGATTTGGGAGAGATATAGAACTATGGTGAAGGAATTCCCCAACAATGACATGACGGAGAATATGTTGCAACAAACTCTCTACCAGGGCATCAACACTACAAATCAATGCATAGTGAATCAACTTGCTGGGGGTAATTTTATGAAATTGACGTATGATGAAGCTTGTGCCGTTCTTGATGAGATGGCGGATACATCCTCCGCATGGCAAAGTAGGGCCAATGTTCCTCAAGGTGACCCTACGGTTATTCATTTGCATAAGGAATTACATGACCATGGGCAAGCTATAGCGGAGTTGACAACTACTATGAACCAATTGGCTAAGGCAAAGTTGCAACAAGTCCAAAATCCTCGCCAAGTGAATGCCATGGAGGGTGTTAATATGCTTGTCAACAAGAGAAGGCAAAGAAGACAACAAAACCAAGGGAATTCTGAGCAATTTGTTGTTGATTGTGATGGGTTTCAAAATGATGGCTATGATGAACAGAGTGAAGAGGTTCAATATGTGAATAACTATCAAGGCCAACTGGGCAACTCTTCAAACCAACAACAGTGGCGACCCCAGGGCAATTGGGGAAATCAACAACAACAAAATAGTGGTAATTGGGGGAACAACAACCAAAACAACAACTGGGGCAATCAGAAAAACCATCAAGGCAACCAAGGGAATTGGAATGGTAATAACAACAATTGGGGCAACAATAACAATCAAGGTGGATGGAACAATGGGAACCAAGGAAACCGGGGGCAAGGCTTTCAAAGGCCCCCAATGTACCAACAACCGAACAATCCACCCCCTTTCCCTTCTCAAGGTGCTAGTTCTTCCAACAATGATATGGGTAGAATTGAAATGATGTTCGAACAAATGATGAAGAAGAATGTGGATTCGGATGCACAGTTGGCTTCCCACAATACCTCTATCAGAAACTTGGAGGTGCAAATAGGCCAAATCTCTCAATCATTGAATACTCGCCCGAAGGGTGCTCTACCAAGTGATACGGTAGTGAACCCAAAGGGTGGGAACAACCATGTTATGGCGGTTACAACAAGAAGTGGGAGAGGCGGTGATGTGAATGCCTCTAAGCAAAAGCAATTTGTGGATGATGATGTTGAGTTGCAAGAAAATGAAGTTCCAATGGTGTTGAAGATGTGGTTGATGACAATGTGAACAATGAAGTGAGGATTGACATTAATGA
>NW_017671258.1:75617-157392 GCF_001879085.1 Nicotiana attenuata | reverse complement strand
CGAGGAATTGAAACAAAATGGTAAAAAGGACGCAAAAATGAAGAAAAGGAAAGGCAAATGAAAAAGAAAAAAAATCAAAAAGACAAAAGAATGTTCAATATGAAAAAGAATAAAAGGGATTCAAGAAAAGCAAAGAATGAAAGGTGTGGAAACTTAAAAAAAGGAGAAAAGGTTTGAAAAGCATAAGAAAGAGTGACATTGTGTCTCTCTAACCCCTTAGAAAGAAGTGAAAATGACTCAAAGAGTCAAGTGAATGAATGCCAAATGAATCAAAAGAAGTGCTAAAGGGAAGATGGAAACCACTTAGACCAAAACATTTCCTACCCTGAACCAAAAGCCATCACAATATCTCCACAAAAGCCCTATATGATCTTGAGTTGAATGAAGCTTACATTAGTGGATACTCACATAAGGGGCAAGCATATGGTACTTAGAGCCGGACTTGTGACTTTTTCTTGAGAGTGATGAGTGAATTTCCATTAACCTCATTTTGCGTGCCACTATTCTAAAGGTGAGGTTGGCGTGGGGAGAGTTGAGGATGTGTGAGTTTGGGTTCCACAATGACCAAAGTAATTGAAAGAGTTCTTTGATGTGTTGAGTCAACTCTTGATGCTCTTGTGTCGCACTTGATCCATGGTTTTTCAAAGAGTAAATATTGTTAATGATTTATTCGTATTGAGGGCAATTGTTAGTCCCAATTGATGCTAGGACAGCTGAAAATTTCTTGGATTTTCCCTTAAGGGGTGGGTCTTATTTTGTTTGCTTGAGGACAAGCAAAAGCTTAAGTTTGGGGGAGTTGATAACTAGGAATTTTGACGCATTTTATACTCCTTCTTGCTTATGCTTTGATCAAATATTCATACAAAATAGTCCCAAAAGGCTTACAAGTTGTGCTTGATTGCAGGTTTGATCAACAAAGTGACAAAATGTCAAAGATCGGCTCAAAAGGAGTGAAACTTGCATAAGTGCCAAAGACAAGGCAAGCTCAGGCAGAACAGGCCCAGTGCGGCCGCACACCACTTTGTGCAGTTCGCACTGGGAGATTCAGGGAGTTGAATTTCAGGCTTCAAGGCAGTGCGGCTGCACACCATTTTGTGCGGTCCGCACTGAAGACAACGCGGCCGCAGTACATTCTCTGCGGTCCGCGGTGCCAAGATTCAGAGAGGATGATTTTTCAAGTTTGAAGCATGTGCGGTCCGCGGTCAACTTTGTGCGGACCGCACTAGAAGCCTCCGCAGCCACGGTCCATTCTGTGCGGTCCGCGGAGCCCAAGTTCAGAGAGCAAGAATTTTGAAGACAAAAGCCTAGTGCGGACCGCAGTCCATTTTGTGCGGTCCGCACTAACCCCCTAGGGGGATTTTTGTCCAGATTTTTCAGCTTAGTATAATAGATTCTTTTTCCATTTTTAGGGTATCGGATATTGTAATACGTAAGCTGCGCTCGTGAGACGACTTTTCTTAGCCATTTTGGGCATTTTTACTTACTTTCCATCATTGAATCTTTGTATTTAGCTTAGCAATTAATTAATATGTGTTTGTCTTCTTCTATTTCTTGCTTTTCTTCTTTAACTATGAGTAGCTAGACCCCATAGATAGGGTTGTGGCTCAACCCTAGTGTGGGTAATTGATGGGTCTTGTATTTTAGGGCTAATTTGACTATGGGTGTTTGTTATTTGGGCCAATTTCATGGTTTATTTCTGAATTAGTGGTTGCAAACACTAGTTTGTGTTGAGTTGACTTGAGCTCTTCTTGAGAAAGAGAGCCTAAGTCACCGAAATTTGTCCAACAATGAATTGGGGCGTACTCATGAGATTGATAGCCCCAATTAAAGGGGTAAACCTCGAGAGAGTAGTACCCGAATTGAACCCTAGTTGCTTGTGCAAATTTGTATACCCAATTGGTCTTGAGAAAGCCAATTCGGGCAAAATCACTCGAACCACCGAGAGGTGTAGAGTGGGTAAAGTCGTGCAACGGTTATAACATACTCCCCAAACATGTCAAACATGCCTTAATTTCAAGTACCCGTCAATTGACCACCTAGGCGGTAGTCACTAACCTAGTGCCCTTTAAACCATTAGATACAACTTGCAATATTTAACTCTTAGCTTAATTTACTATTTGTAGTTTGTTAAAAGTAGAATTATAAAGAAAATCCCAAAAATGAATAGAAGTGTAATTAAGAACACATACGCAATCCTAAACTAGATAGATACTCGATTCCAATTCTAGCTCTCTGTGGATTCGATCCCGACCCAAAGTCGGGTAGAAGCTATTGCGACCTTCTCTTGCTACTTATTAGTAGTGCGGAGTTGGGAGCGATCACTTTTTGGCGCCGTTGTCGGGGAGAGGCGGTGATGTCAAAAAGTGATCGCTTCCAACTCCGCACTACTAATAATTAGCAAGAGAAGGTCACAATAGCTTTTACCCAATTTTGGGTCGGGATCGCATCCATAGAGAGCTAGAATTGGAATCGAGTATCTATCTAGTTTAGGATTGCGTATGTGTTCTTAATTACACTTCTATTCATTTTTGGGATTTTCTTTATAATTTTTCTTTTAACAAACTACAAATAGTAAATTAAGCTAAGAGTTAAATATTGCAAGTTGTATCTAATGGTTTAAAGGGCACTAGGGTAGTGACTACCGCCTAGGTGGTCAATTGACGGGTACTTGAAACTAAGGCATGTTTGACATGTTTGGGGAGTATGCTATAACTGTTTCACGACTTTACCCACTCTACACCTCTCGGTGGTTCGAGTATTTTGCCCGAATTGGCTTTCTCAAGACCAATTGGGTATGCAAATTTGCACAAGCAACTACGGTTCAATTCGGGTATTACTCTCTCGAGGTTTAACCCTTTAATTGGGGCTATCAATCTCTTGAGTACGCCCCAATTCATTTTTGGACCAATTTCGGAGACTTAGGCTCTCTTTCTCAAGAAGAGCTCAAGTCAACTCAACACAAACTAGTGTTTGCAACCACTAATTCAGAAATTAACCATGAAATTGGCCCAAATAACAAACACCCATAGTCAGATTAGCCCTAAAATACAAGACCCATCAATTACTCACACTAGGGTTGAGCCACAACCCTAGCTATGGGGTCTAGATACTCATAGTTAAAGAAGAAAAGCAAGAAATAGAAGAAGATAAACACATATTAATTAATTGCTAAGCTAAATACAAAGATTCAATGATGGAATGTAAGTAAAAATGCCCAAAATGGCTAAGAAAAGTCGTCTCACGAGCGTAGCTTACGTATTACAATATCTGATACCCTAAAAATGAAAAAAGAATCTATTTATATTAAGCTGAGAAATCTGGACAAAAATGCCCCTGCGAGGTTAGTGCGGACCGCACAAAATGGACTGCGGTCCGCACTAGGCTTTGGTCTTCAAAATTGATCTCTCTGAACTTGGGCTCCGCGGACCGCACAGAATGGACCTCGGCCGCGGAGGCTTCTAGTGCGGTCCGCACAAAGTTGACCACGGACCGCACATGCTTCAAACTTGAAAAATCATCCTGTCTGAATCTTGGCACCACGGACCGCAGAGAATGGACTGCGGCCGCGTTGCCTTCAGTGCGGACCGCACAAAGTGGTCTGCGGCCGCACCGCCTTGAAGCCTGAAATTCAGCTCTCTGAATCTCCCAGTGCGGACCGCACAAAGTGGTCTGCGGCCGCACTGGGCCTGTTCTACCTGAGCTTGCCTGGTCTTTGGCACTTGTGCAAGTTTCACTCCTTTTGAGCCGGTCTTTGACATTTTGTCACTTTGTTGATCAAACCTGCAATCAAGCACAACTTGTAAGCCTTTTGGGACTATTTTGTATGAATATTTGATCAAAGCATAAGCAAGAAGGAGTATAAAATGCGTCAAAATCCCTAGTTATCAAGCAGTTCGAGAGATTTTTAGACATGCTGAGACAGGTTAATGTGAACCTGCCATTCATTGAAGTTCTCTCACAAATGCTAGCTTATGCAAAGTTTTTGAAGGAGATCCTTACAAAGAAGAGAAAGATAGAAGAGACCTCAATGGTCAAACTCATAGAGCATTGCAGTGCAATATTGCAAAATAAACTCCCACAAAAGTGTGGAGATTCAGGGAGTTTTACTATACCTTGCTCTTTAGGCACTCTTAATTCTGATAAATCTTTATGTGGTTCTGGTGCCTCAATTAGTCTAATGCCATTGTCTATTTACTGGAAACTGGAGAAAGAGATTGGAGAGATAAGGTCGGTGCCCATATCCTTGCAGCTGGCCGATCAAACTACTATAACACCCGAGGGGATACTAGAAGATGTTTTGGTGCGGGCGAATAAGTTCGTATTTCCTGTAGATTTCATAGTGGTGCATATGGGGAGAACAAGGAGGTCCCCCTCATCCTAGGAAGACCATTTTTAGCAACGGGTAGAGCTATACTGGATATACATAATAGAAAACTCATGCTTAGAGTGGGTGAGGAGATTGTGACTTTTGAGATGAATGTAGCAACTGGAGTGAAAAAGGACAGGCCCGCTACAAGTGTTGAGTGGAAGGTGAAGGGCGTGAAAGAGAAGGCTGCTGTTATTAAGAGAGATAAGTGTGCGGTGTACCCCAAGAAGGCTGAGAAGAAGCTATCTGCATGGATGTGCGCACTAGTTCGGGCGAGAAGAATGGAGCCCGACTTTGATTCAGACCCCGACTAGAGATTCAGGGAAGTTTCCTCTACCTTATTCTTTTTAATAGTGTATCATGGGAACATGCTACAACTTAAAGTGTGGGGTGGGGGATATTTGTATGTTGTATGTATATTAGTCTTAGTTTTTCTTTAGTTAGCTTGATTGTTTTTGCTTTTGTTAGTTTGAGTAGTAGAAAAAATTTGAAAAACCATAAAATTTTTAAATTTTTGACTTTTTCCGATGATGGATATCATATCGACAGGTTTCTTGAGGGATTAAATTTGAAAGAAAAAGATAAAAAGATTTTCTTTTGTTAGGTAGAGTATTAATTCCTCCTTGGTTTTTCTTTGTGCCGTGGTTCTTTTCCAAGGGTTTTGTTTGAACCAGGTGTAGCTAGTTTTTATTTTTGGTAGAAATAGGAAACCTTGTGCTAGGATTTGAATTGAAAGAAATATCTATTGACTTTGTTATTCCTTGAGAATGGTGAGTGCTTTAGTTGTGACGCTTAGGCTCAATTTTTGACTCTTGTGTAAGTACCTTAAATTGTATGATCTTAATTTTGCTTAACCACTTTGACTAGAGTGTCTTGATAGTCCAATCCTAAGTGAGTCATGTGCCATGTGTGTGATTTTTTGTGTTATTCTATGAATTGCATTTGATATCTAGAACTTGCTCGTGTGTTTGCAAAGCGAAATAGTAGTTTTATTCAGTCTTGAAAGGGATATAGGCATTTCTTTGTTGAGCCAGATATATGCTTTCACCCGCCTAATTGTTATGTATCTTAGTTAACCCCTTTTTAGCCAGTAATCCTGTTTCTTTGGCAACCACAATACAAGCCTTACCCATTTGTTTGAATTGACCGTCTATTTGAACCTTGTACCTCTCATGAGCACTTAAAAAATTGTTATGAACTTTGTAAAAGTTGAAGTATGGGGTGGTTGATTTGGCTTTTGAGTGGAACTAATGAAATAAGGAGAAGGGTGCAATGTTTTGAAAAAGTAAGAGCCACTTGAATTGAAAAAGAAAGAAAAAAATATAGTTGTATTGTTGTGCAAAATATTCTTTGATAGTAGTAACTCTTGATGCAATTGTGCTTAATAATTTAGGAGTTGATATATATTGGTGTGAAGGTGGAGTTTTGGTTTGACATAAGTGTGGGGTTTTAAATGTTAAATGTATGTATTAAAGTGCTTAGGGAGGTGTAGTCACTCTTATATCTAAATGTATCCTACCCGTCCCGCAGCCTACATTACAACCAGTTAAAGTCCTAATTGATCCTTGACTGAATGAGCTCGAATTAGTAGAGTAGTACACTACGGGCAAGCCTATGGTGCATCTTTTGTGGCATATGAATGTTGTTTCTGAGAGTGAGCGAATTCTTTCTAGCTTGAGTTCCTAATTGTTCTTAAATTTTATTGTGTATGGACTACTCTTTTGTTGTGTGAGGGCACATGATTTAAGAGAGCTGTTTAATAAGGTCGTGTCTATATAAAGTGTGGTTTGATTGCTCGGGGATGAGCAATGGTTTAAGTGTGGGGTGTTGATGGTAGGCTATAATCTTGTGTTTTTGTCGCTTATTGCACTCTAATTTACTACACTTGAATTGAGTTGGAGCTTTAATCGCTATTGTTTTGCACTAATTGTGTGTTTTTTGCCTTGTAGGAGTGATTCCAAGCTATGTAGATTTTATGGAATGAAATAGAGTTATTATGTAGCTGTAAAGTATGAGTAAAAGCCCAAGGAATTAAGCCGGTATTGTGTTCGGGGATCAACGGATGATAGTGCACTTTAAGAACGAAACGAAGAATCGAGCAGGCATACTGCACATTATCCAGTAAAATGCACATAACTTTTCTCTCGAAAATCCGTTTGGGCTCCACAATATATCGTTGGAAAGATATTTAAATGGGCTACAACTTTCATGTTTTAAACTTTCCCAAATTCCCAGTAGAAAGCCCCCAAAGTTCGCATCCGAGCACTATTCGCGTACTGGAGGCAGAACATGGTGTAAAATGCGCGGCCAAGTGCGCGAGCACACTTTCAGGTGCGCGGCCGTGCACGTCCAACACCAGAAAAGTATCCTATTTTGGGTAGGAGAAGGTTTTTTCATTTGGGCCCGACCCTACTTGGTATATATACATGAAAATGGTATTTTTGGGACTTTTGACACATCTTAGACCTAAGGAACCTAAGGAGGAGGTGGAGAAGCAAAAGCACAAGGATTTCATCATTCAATCCTCACTCAAGACAAGGGTTTGGATTGTTTTATGTTTTCTTTTAAATAAAACATTGTTATGATGAATTACTCCACATCCATGGAGTAGTTCTCTTTAGGGTTTGATGGATTTGGTGTCTTTATACTTGTTTGTGAATAACTAACTCTAGTTTTTATGTATTGAATAGTTTTGGATGTTTTAATCATTGCATCTATATTCACTAGTTTATGTAATCGAGAGAGGCATAACTTGTGATATTCTTGTATTATATTTTGTTGGTTGAATTCATCTATTCTTCTTAGTAATCAAAAGAGGCTAGTTGAATTGTTGATTAAACTAAGTTAGGAGGATAATCGAAAGAAGTTCTCCCAAAGACCAATCCACTACGAATTCGTGAATATCTTCACATGCTTAAAATTGGTTCATCTTGTGATGTTGAGGCTTAATCGAGAGAGAAGTTTCTACTAATCAATTGAACTAATAACCAAGTGAATTCGAGAGACTCAGTTGAAATTAGAAGTGAATTATCTAGAGTTAAATCCCAACATTTGTCTTGCACCTATCCTATCAACCCTATCTTCTCCCAATTGATAACTTCCTTTGCTTAATACTTGCGTCGATTGTCATTAGCCAATAGTTTAGACTCTTATTTAATTTTTAGTTTTAAATAACATAAATCTCAACTGTTGGTCATATTGAATAGCAATCTAGCTACAAACTACGATAATAACTGTTTAACTCCAATCCCTATGGATACGATATTATAATTTACTATATTCGACTAGCAAGCATATTTAAGCGTGTGTTCAGAGCTCGTCACCATTTCAACCTTGACACTAAGTGTCTCAACTCATTCCGAAACCTCTCCGGACCCGAACCAACTACCCCGTCAAGTCACATAACAACTGTAAAGCATAAAATGAGCAGTAAATGGGGGAACGGGGCTACAACTCTCAAAATGATCGGCTGGGTCTTTACATCCTCTCCCTCTTAAACAAACGTTCGTCCTCGAACGGGTCTAGAAACGTACCTAGAATCTCAAATATGTGTGGATATCTGCTTCGCATCTCCCGCTCGGTCTCCCAAGTAGCCTCCTCAACTGGTTGACCTCTACACTGCACCTTCAATGAAGCTATATCCTTCGACCTAAACTTTCAAACCTGCCAGCCCAAAATGGCCACCGGCTTCACATCATAAGTCAATATACCATCTAACTGAACCATGCTGAAATCCAAAACATAGATGGATTGCCTACATACTTTCGGAGCATAGAAACATGAAATACTGGATGCACACTCGATTAACTAGGTGGCAAGGCAAGCTTGTAAGCCACCTCTCCAATCCTCTAAAGCACCTCAAACAGCCTAATATACCGATGGCTCAACTTGCCCTTCTTCCCGAATCTCATAACACCATTCATGGATGAAAACTTGAGCAGAACCTTCTCCCCAACCATGTAAGCAACATCACGATCCTTCCTATCGGCGTAACTCTTCTGTCTAGACTGCACCGTGCGAAGCCGATCCTGGATCAATTTAACCTTGTCCAAAGCATCCTGAACCAAGTCAGTGCCCAATAGCGTACTCTCACCCGGCTCAAACCAACCCACCGGAGATCAACACCGTCTCCCATACAAAGCCTTATACGGAGCCATCTGAATGCTCGATTGCTAGCTGTTGTTGTAGGCAAACTTTGCGAGCGGCAGAAATTGATCACATGAACCCCCAAAATCAATGACACAAGCACGTAACATGTACTCCAATATCTGAATAGTGCGCTATCAATGTCTGTCCCTCTGAGGGTGAAATGTTGTACTCAACTCAACCTAGGTGTCCAACTCTAACTGTACTGCTCTAAAAAACTACGATGTAAACTGCATGCCCTGATATGAAATGATGGACACTGGCACACCGTGAAGGCGAACAATCTCGCGGATGTAAATCTCAGCTAACGACTCTGAAGAATAAGTATTCCAAACTGGAATTAAGTGCGCGGACTTAGTCTGTCGATCCACAATCACCCAAATAGCATCAATCTTCCTTGAAGTCCGTGGGAGCCCAACTACAAAATCCATGGTGATCCGTTCCCACTTCCACTCTGGAATCTCTAGCCTCTGAAGCAGTCCACCCGGTCTCTGATGTCATATTTTACTTGCTGACAGTTAAGGCACCGAGTTACAAACCCCCACTATATCCTTCTTCATTCTTCTCCACCAATAGTTCTGCCTCAAGTCCTGGTACATCTTCGCGGCACCCGGATGAATGGGATACCGCAAACTATGGGCCTCCTCAAGAATCAACTCACGCAGCCTATCTACATTAGGCACACTTATCCAGCCCTGCATCCTCAACACCCCATCATCCTTAATAGTAACATTTCTGGCATCACAATGTTGAACCGTGTCCTTAACGACGAGAAAATGGGGATCATCATACTGGTGCTCTCTGATGCGATCATATAAGGAAGACCGAGAAACCATACAAACTAGAACTCGACTAGGCTCCGAAACATCTAATCTCACGAACTGGTTGGCCAAGGCCAAATAATCAATTGCAAGCGGTCTCTCATCAACATGAATGAATGTAAGGCTACCCATATTCACCGCCTTCCTACTCAAGGCATCAACCACTACATTGGCCTTCCCTGGATGGTACAAAATAGTGATATCATAGTCCTTTAATAACTATAACCATCTCCGCTGCCTCAAATTTAGATCTTTTTATTTGAACAAGTGCTGGAGACTCTAATGATCTGTAAACACCTCACAAGACATACCATAGAGATAGTGGCTCCAAATCTTCAATGCATGAACGATGGCAGCATCATGAACAGGGTAGTTCTTCTTATGGGGCTTCAACTGACACGAAGCATAAGCAATCACTCTACCCTCCTGTATTAAGACACACCCAATACCAATCCGAGAAGCATCACAATACATCGTATAAGAGACAGAAGCTGAGGGTAGAACTAGAACTAGAGTTGTGGTCAAGGCAGTCTTGAGCTTCTGAAAGCTCTCCTCACGCTCATCCAACCACTTGAAACGAGCACCCTTTTAGGTCAATTTGGTCAAGGGCAATGCAATAGATGAGAAACCCTCCACGAAGCGACGATAATAATCGGCCAAACCAAGAAAGCTTCGAATCTCCATAGCTGAGGACGGCCCTGGGCCAACACTGAACCACTTCTTTCTTCTTTGGATCCACCTGAATCCCCTCACTGGACACCACGTGCCTTAAGAACACCACTGAACTAAGCCAAAACTCACATTTGGAGAACTTGGCATAAAGTTTCTCCTCCCTCAACCGCTACAACACAGTCCTCAAATACTGGGCATGCTCCTCCTGGCTACGAGAGTATACTAGGATATCATCGATGAATACTATGACAAATGAATCCAGATAAGCCTGAAATACACCGTTCATCAAATGCATGAATGCTGCTAGCGCGTTGGTCATCCCAAAAGACATCACAAGGAACTCAGATTGACTATAACGGGTACTGAATGCTGTCTTTAGGATATCCGAGTCCCAAATCTTCAACTGGTGATACCCAGACCTCAAGTCAATCTTAGAGAACACTCTCGCTCCCTGAAGCTGGTCAAATATATCATAAATACGCGGCAAAGGATACTTGTTCTTTATTGTAACTTTTTTCAACTGCCTATAATCAATGCACATCCTCATAGTACCATCCCTCTTCTTCACAAACAAAGTTGGTTCACCCCAAGGTCACACACTAGGCCTAATAAACCCTTTATCAAGAAGCTCCTGAAGCTGCTCTTTCAAATCCTTCAACTCAGCTGATGCCATATGATATGGAGAGTAGAAATGGGCTGAGTGCCTGGCACCAAGTCAATACCAAAGTCAATATCCCTGTCGGGCGGCATGCCGGATAGGTTTGCAGGAAATACATCCAGAAAATCTCGCACCACCGGAACATAATCAATAGTTGGGGTATCAGCACCAACATCCCTAACAAAGGCCAAACAAGATAAACAACCGTTCCCAACCATCCGCTGGGCCTTCAAATATGAAATCACTGTGCTGGGAACATAATCTAGGGAACCTCTCCACTCAATCCTTGGCAACCCCGGCATCGCCTAACACTACAAAAAACTATAATTAGCTACGAACGTCGTCGCTAATCTGTCGCTAAAATGCTCGTAGCTAACAGAATTTCTTGATAATCCCTTGCTAATCCGTCACTAAATGAGATTAGCGACGGATTTTTCTATTTGGCTATAGAATTTGTCCATCGCTAAAACATGATTTTTAGTAGTGAAATGTCACGGTCTTAGCATGCCAATCCAAAACAGCATGACAAGCAGACAACCAATCCATACCCATGATTCGTCGAAATCAACCATACTAAGCAACAAGAGATCAACTCTAATCTCCAATCCGTCAATAGTCACTACACACGACCGATATACACGGTCCATAATAATAGTATCGCCCACCGGCGTAGATATATGAACAGATGAAACTAAGGACTCACGGGGCATATCTAGATAATGAGCAAATACGATGATACATACAAATAAGTTGAACCAAGGTCAAATAATACAAAAGCATCCTTGTGGCATACTGTGACAATACCTGTGATCACTGCATCTCAAGAAACAACATCTAGCCTAGCGGGAATAGCATAGAATTAGACCTGGCCGCCACTTAATCGGCCTCCCCATCTAGGGCGACCCCTAGCTGCCTGAGCCCCATCCCGAGCTAGCTGGACGGGTGGTGAAGTCACTGGTGCTAAGGTCACGGTCTGACTCCTCTACTGAGCTGGACCTCCCGAAAGGCAGGGACAATGTCTCTTTATGTGACCCAAATCTCCACACTCAAAACAACCCCACCCTGCAAATGGCGGTGAGAACTGAGGCGAACCCTGAGAACTAGAATAACTATCCGAAGGACCTGGTACAGATGAACTTTGAACTGATGGTGCACGAGATGAACTCTGAGCTGGAAGGGCACTAAGAGATGACTGAGCCTGATGAGCACTATATGAACCATGGCTGGATAATGCACCACAGTGGACTGGACGAGCCATCTGGGCATGCCTATAACAACGTCCCCTACTGTGGTAGAACTGACCCCTAGAAGGAACACCGCTTAAACCACCTGATCCACGAGGCCTCTTGGCCTCGCACTCCTCACGCTCCTGACTGCGGACCATTTCTATCTGTCGAGCAATATCGACCACCTCATCGAAAGTAGCACCAGATACCCTTTCCATAGTCACAAGCAGCCGCAACTGATATGGGAGGCCATTAATGAACCTCCTAATCCTCTCTATATCTTTGGGAACCAACCAAACTGCATGACGAGCCAACTCAGAAAACCTCATCTCGTACTGGGTCACAGACATGCCCTCCTGACATAGCTGCTCAAACTGTCTACACAGTTTCTCCTTGGCGGTATGAACTTCTCCAAGAAGAGTACGGAGAACTCTGCCATGTAAGTGGTGCTGCACCGACCGACCTACGCCTCTCATAAGCCTCCCACCATCTGACGGCAGCCTCAATAAACTGAAAAGTAGTGAACGAGACCCCACTGGTCTCCAGAATACCTGTCATGTGAAGAATCCGCTGGCACTTATTCAAGAAGCCCTAGGCATCCTCTAATTCAGCCCCGCTAAATGATGGAGAATGGAGCCTCCCAAATCTCTCTAGTCTCCTCTACACATCATCAATAATAACGGGAACCACCTGGGCCTGATCAGCTGCAACCGGCTGGGCTGGTATTACCTCCGGTGTTTGAAGTCCCTGCATCACCTGCTCTGGAGTACGGGCGGCGGGAGTCTGAGTACCTCTCCCGACCTTAGAAGTGGTTGCTGCGGTCAGAATAGAAACCGCCTGAGCAAAGATGGTGCACACAGTCAAAATCTAAGCCAAAGCATCCTGAAGGCCTAGAATCACAATAGACACAGCTGGTACCTAAGTTGGCCCCATTGGATCAACTGTATCTGGTACCTTCTCCTGAGCTGGAGTAACTGGTAGGTATGCAGGTGCTGCTCTAGCTACTGTACGAGCTGCACCTCTGCCCCTACCGCGGGCCCTACTGCGACCTCGGCCTCTCGCGGCCCTAGCTGGTGGTACTGGTGGCTGTCCATCCTGTCCGATAGCACGTGTCCTCACCATCTGTGAGAGAATAGAATAATAGAAGTTTAGTTACCGGAATCAATAAATCCGCATGACAAGAATGCAAGAATGTGAAGTTTTCTAAGGGTTTGGAAGCCTCTCGAAGATAATTACAGACTTCTCCGTACCGATCCACAACACTCTAATAAACCTGCTCATGACTCGTGAGACCTATGTAACCTAGGCTCTGATACCAACTTGTCACGACCCAAAACCAACCCGTCGTGATGGCGCCTATCATAGTACTAGGAAAGCCGATACTAGGCAAGCCGACCACTCAAGCATTTCCAACACTCTAAGCTTTGAAAGATATGAGAAACAATTTAATTTAAGGATAACCTTTTAAAAACATAATAGGAAATCATAACTCAATACAAAATCTCTCCCAAAACCAGGGCGGCATCGAGTACATGAGCATCTACATTAAGATATAGTCTGGTACACCGTCTAGAAAATAAACTGAAACATAAAATAAAAGATAAGGGAGGAGAGTCAAGGTTTGCGAACGCCAAGCAGCTACCACAATGATCTCCGAAGGTCGGGACTCTATAACTCAGCAACCGCCGTGACCGGAAGCACCTGGATTTGCACACGAGGTGCTGCGTGTAGCGTGAATACAACCAACTCAATAGGGGTGTGTACAGACTCCGGAAGGGCTCCTTCAGCCCAAGCGCTATCATAAGCCAGAAACAGGCATAAATCAATAAAACATGCTGCGGCATGCAGCCCGATCCCGTAAATATCGCTCACAATTAGGCCCTCAGCCTCACTCAGAATCAATATCTCCAGTCTCTTGGGCTCACAGTGTCATTAAACTAGCCAAAAAATGATGATATGATGCATCAATAAATAGCAACAAAGACTGAGATATGATATGCAATGGATAAATATAACTGAGTACGAAATTTCAATTTAATCAATAAGTCAACAGCAAGGAACGACCACTATGGGTCCCAACAGTACCAACATATAGCCTAAACATGATTTTTAGCATGATTGGCAGCTCAATTACTTTATCACATGATGAAAACATGGGTAACAACAATATAAAGCAGCTATACAGTTCCATAGAATCGACTAAGTCCCAGTTCTTAAGGTGCACGCCTACACGCCCGCCACTTAGCATGTGCGTCACCTCAACACAAATCGTATATCACATAATCCGGGGTTTCGTACCCTCAGGGCCAAGTTTATAAGTGTTACTTACCTCAACCCGTGCAAATCTCTACTCCAACAAACCTTTGGCTCGCGAAACGGCCTCCGAAGGGCTCGAATCTAGCCACAAACAGTTTGATACAATCAACACGAGCTAAAGGAATCAATTCCATAAGAAAATTCATAGCTCTTAATCAAAAGTCAAAAAGTCAACTCAAAAGTCGGCCCCGGACCCATATCTCAGAATCGGGTAAAAGTCACAAAATCCGAAAACGCATTGGACCACGAATCCAACCATACCAAAATTACTCAAATCCGATACCAAAATCTCGATCAAAACTCCAAAATTCGGTCTAAGAACTTTCTTCTATTTTTCCCCAATTTTCCACCCCAAATCACTAATTTAATGATGAAATTAAAGGCATAATCATAGAAATTAACCAAAACTAGGTAAAAATCACTTACACTGATCACCCACTTGAAAATCTCTCCAAGAATCGCCTCCCACTGAGCTCCCAAAAATCAATTTTTGTGTTATCAAACCCTCATTTTGAAATATTTAAAGTTCTGCCTAGTGATCCTTAATTGCGATCGCGGAAACTACCTCGCGATCGCGAAGCACAACTCAGCTGCCCCAGAAATTAAGTCTACGCGAACACGTCTCCACTCTTGCGATCGCGGACCACTGCCTCCTTAGACCTACGAGATCGCGTCCTCCCTCACGCGACCGCAAGGAATAATGCATGAACTCTATTGCTGCCCCACTTCCTCTTCCACGAACGCGGCCTAGCCCACGCGTTTGTGATGCACTGTTTCCCCCAACCTACGCGATCGCGTACCATAACTGGCGATCGCACTGAACAAACATCGCAGTTGCTCCAACCAGCCAACGTTCGCGGATCTTCCCACGCGATCGCATATAAGGAAACCAGATCAGTACAAGAAAAATTCCAGAATTTCTCTAAGTCCAAAATTGATCCGTTAACCATCCGAAATTCACCTGAGGCCCCCGAGACCTCAAACGAACATACCAAAAAGTCCTAAAAAATTATATGAATTTAGTCAAGCCCTCAAATCACCTCAAACAACATCAAAAATACGAATCGCACCTCAATTCAAGCTTATTGAAGCTAAGAAATTTCAACTTCTACAAACGATGCCGAAACCTATCAAATCACGTCCGATTGACCCCAAATTTTGCACACAAGTGACAAATGATACCACGGACCTACTCCAACTCCCAGAAGCCCAATCCGAGCCTGGTAAACTCAATGTCCACTCTCGATCAAACTTCCAAATTTCCAACTTTTGCCATTTCAAGCCTTATTCCACTACGGACCTCCAAATCACAATCCGAACACGCTCCTAAGTCCAAAATTACCCAACGAAGCTAACTTAACCATCAAAACTCCATTCTGGAGTCGTTTACTCATATGTTAACATCCGGTCAATCATTTCAGCTTAAGCTTTCAACCTTGAAACTAAGTGTCTCAACTCATTCCGAAACCTCTCCGGACCCGAACCAACTACCCCGGCAAGTCACAGGACAACTGTAAAGCTTAAAATGAGAAGTAAATGGGGGAACGGGGCTACAACTCTCAAAACGACCGGCCGGATCGTTACAAAATTCTGGATTTAAGGTAAGTATTGTACCTTATTTTACTCTTTTAAATTCTGGACATTCTATAATTTGATTTTAAATACAGGTAAAGACAATAAATTTTGATTATAACTCTAATAGAGTTTGTAAGAAATTATAACCACCCGTAGTGGTAAAATTTCTATGCCTTGCCATGATTAAATTCATGTATGATTGTGGGCAGAAGAAGTGAAAACCCGTCCCACTGAATTTGCTCCATTCTCATTCCCTTAAGAGAATGTGGTAGCAGTATATGATAATTCTTAAAGAAGACAAAATTATTACCGTGAAGGTATCAATGGATGTGGATGTGTCAATAGACAAAATTATAATCGTCATCATTGTGGTAATGAAAAAAATAAGGATTCTCAAAATAATCCTTCACTCTGTGAAAGTAATATTTGTCATCAATTTGACATGAGATTTTGTAAAGCACATGTCGTGCCCCCTTTTTCTCGCGAAATCGGGTTTATGACATTTAGGAGGACAACTCGTTCCCTTTTGGGGAATTGGGTTTAATGGAATTGAAGACTCGCCACCTAATGATTTAAGTGCATTATGTCACAACCTAAAATCCATTAAGGGTCGTGATGGCGTCGGACACCGCTGTCAGGCAAGCCAACAAAATACTTAATTAAACTCCAATTTTAACAATTTTGAAAACCAAGATTTTTCCTTTAAATTTCATAAGTAAAAAGATAACTGCTTCGATTCAAATTGAATACTAGAAATCAATACAAAAATATTTAAAAACCATCCCAGAACCCGGTGTCACAAGTGCATGAGCATCTACTGATAAGGAAATAAAATACAATACAACATCCGTCCGGAATACAGTGGACAGAAAGAAAATACAATTTACAGGAAGGGACTTTACTAGCTGCGGGCCGCCTCGAATAATGCAACTCACCTAGTCCCCGAATCATCTGTGCTGCTATGCCCAATAGGCCGCTAGAGTAACATATACTTGTGCAACAAAAATGCACAGAAGTGTAGTATGAGTACGTAAACAACGTGTACTCAATGAGTATCCCGTCTAATCTCGAAGAAGTAGAGACGAGATGGTCAACTTCGACACTTACTAGAGGTCAATTGACAATATACTGAAAATGAGAGGAAATCATGGATTTATATAGCAGTTCTAATTCACGAAGCCAGAAAACAGGTAAACACCTTCACCAAATAATCAAGGATTTTCAAGGTTTACTCTTTATTATCTTATCAATTTATATCAAGCCACGAAGGGCAAATTTCACACTTAAAATTCTCAAGCAACAATATAACATGCGCAAATCACACCGAGGCGACGACCTGATCCAACAGAAATAAACTGTGCATTTGCCGAGGGTCGACGGCGCGCCTATAGATGCATCTATTTAATCTGCCGAGGCGTTCGGCCCGTTCCATAAATAAACACATACCCTGCTCACGAATCATGCATGCGACGCAGGTACACATAGAGATACATGCTCAATCAGTCAATTAAGAACTTATCGGGAATATTTATCCAAATAAAACAATTTCTCTTTTTAACAATTCAGGAAAATGATGTTTAATCTCCTTTTAAATTCATTTACTAATCCAAGGTGATTTAAGCAATTCAAGCTATCAATGGGTTCATAAATAATCCAAGTATAACATGCTTTTAGGCCCTAACTACCCGGACAATAGCATAATAGTAGCTACGCACGGACTCTCGTCACCTCGTGCATACGTAGCCCCCGCAAATAGGAGCACATAATCAATTATGTTACCTGTGGGGACAATTCCCTCTTACAGGGTTAGAAAGGAGACTCACCTCGCTCCGAAGATCCATAACCGGCATTCCACGCCCTTCCGAAGACTCTAATTGATGCACCACGCTCCAAAACTAGCCAACGGTTACGCAAATCCATTAATATATGCTCAAATATTCGTTACAATCTAATTTATAGCAATTTCTAACTTTGATCGAAAAGTTGAACAAAACGCCCTCGGGCCCACGTGCCCGAAATCCGAAATTTTTCGAAGATAAAGATTACCCATGACCTTAGGAACTCAAATATATAATTTTCACTAAATTCCATACTCAAAATCGTGGTTAAATTCCAAGAATATAATTTCTAGGTCTTTCTACCAAAACCCCCAAATTTCAACCAATTTCATGCTCAAATCCTTACATAATTGATGTATTTAACTCAAAATAGGTGGGGATAACTTACCTTATCATTGATGATGAAAAACCCTCTCTTGAATCTCCCCAAAAATCGCCCAAGCTATGAAAAATATGAGAAAAATGGCCAAGATCCGATTTTTAAAACACCCTCACTGCCTCAGAAATTTCCGCTTCTGTGGAAATATTTCCGCTTCCGCGGTCCCGCTTTTGCGGACAAAATGCCGCTTCTGCGGACACTGGGCTCCAGCCCAATTTTCGCTTCTGCGGACGGCCCACCGCTTCTACGGTTCCGCTTTTGCGGATCTAGGGCCGCTTCTGCGGTCCTGGGCTGCTTCACATCCAACCGCTTCTGCGGCTTCTTCCTCGCTTCTGCAGGGCCGCTTCTGCGGTCCCAAATCCGCAGAAGCGGAAATACTAGAAGCAGCAGCTCCAGCCCTTCTTCAAACTCCGAATTCGATCCGTTAGCCACCCGGAATCCACCCGAGGCCCCCAGGACCTCAACCAAACCTACCAACCAATCCCAAAACACATTACGGACTTGCTCGAGGCCTCAAATCATATCAAACAACGCTAAAATCATGAATTACACCCTGATTCAAGCTTTATGAACTTCGAAATTTCAAACTTTTACTTCCGATGTTTAAACCTATCAAATCACGTCCGAATGACCTCAAATTTTGCACACAAGTCATATTCGACATTACGGACCTACTGCAACTTCCGGAATCGGATTCCGACCCCGATATCAAAAAGTCCACTTCCGGTCAAACTTCTCAAAAACCTTCGAATTTCTATCTTTAGCCAAATGACTCCAAAATGACCTACGGACCTCCGAATTTTACTTCCGATCGCGCTCCCAACTCCAGAATCACCATACAGAGCTATTCACAGACTCGAAATCCCAAACGGACATTGATAGCACTGAAATGCACTTCTAGCCAAACTTATGAGATTCTTCAAAAATGCTAACTTCCACAATAGGCGCCAAAACGCTCCCGGGTTATCCAAAACCCGAACCGGGCATACACCCAAGTCCGAAATCATCATACGAACCTGTTGGAACCTTCAGATCCCGATTCCGAGGTCGTTTACTCAAAAATTCCATCCTAGTTCATTCTTCCAACTTTAAGCTTCCGAAATGAGAATTCTCTTTCCAAATCAACTCTGGACTTCCCGAAATTCAATTCCGACCACACGTACAAGTCATAATACCTGAAATGAAGCTGTTCATGGCCTCCGACTGCTGAACGGAGTGCTAGGACTCAAAACGACCGGTCGGGTCGTTACATTCTCTCCCACTTAAACATATGTTCGTCCTCGAACGTGCTGAGAACTACACTGAAGTAGTCCGAAATCACTGGTTAACTCCTCATGCACCTTCCCATGCTACCACAACTCAGTTGAGCACATCAGCTCGATCAATTCTGAAGATATTCCCTTTTATTCGAGCAGATAGGGCTTAGAGCCTAATTCCAACATCCGGAATTCTCTATCAGTCCTGTTTCCAACATACGAACACCGTATCAATCACTACACGCTCTACCCAAACATGACTGCATAACTTTGCTGAATTCACACCTTGCATCATTTTACTCACCGGACCACAATAACATTTTCTGATCAACTTAGTCGAAATTCCCCGAATCTGATGCTCCCATTGCACCCCATGACATACACAGGTCTTACTCTAACTCTTACAATACCGCCACAATGGAAGAGATGTGCAGAAATTCATGATCAACTACCGAATCAACCAATCATTTGGTTCTATACTCCTGACAATAACCATCACCTCATTCTGAACCAAATAATGGACTTAGCTCCTTAATGTACTTCATATAGTCAGATTGCACTGATCCTAAATCCAATGATCTCGTCTCACCCAGTACGAACTGCTCAGGCAATAAGCCACCCCGACATGACCAAAAGTCCCATATGATGCTACAATGTGCCAATAGGCTATCATAACAAACGCGATATAAAGGAAAGCAAACTTTGAGAAGGAAACTCAACTACACTGCTCGCGAATCATACATGCGACGCGGTGGACTTAATTAACAAACACCCCACTCGCGAATCATACATGCGACGCGGGCACACAGCTACTATAAGGTTTCCTCATAAAATAGGAAACAAAACACATAAAAACAGATACGGGGATCTGTACTCAGCTTCACACTGTTGCGGTGCGCAATCTGATCCGAACAATATAACCATGGTGACGTGCCACCCGATCCACCCATAAAACTCGCATAAGGAGATACGCACCGAGCTAGATTGCTCATTTCAATAATATACCGAATATCGGTCACAAGCACACTAAGTGCATAATTCCATCCCTGGGGAGACATATAGCGCCAGAAGCCACAAAACTCAAGCACGACTGAGGTGCGATATACGATTTGAAATCTCAAAAGCATCCTGCTCATATAACATCATCTCTACGCGGATCCTCAACACATAAGCAATTTCTCAAGCCGTCTCCCAACTCACACGGCACACCGCATCATTACATGAAATATTTGGCAACGAAATAACACCCTGACTACTCCATAAGGAGCACATTACTGAAATGAACACAACTGACCTGACATAGAGCCCAAATTCATATTTAAACCCATCCACCGACCTCAAGTCGATCCTGATCATATCAAACTAAGAAAATAACCTTTCAAAGGTCCATACTAATTTCCCTCTTCTCATAACACACAAGGACGACCATCATAACCGGAGTACTCATCCACAGTCCACAACTCAGTAACGGAGTGCCCTCCTTGCATATATCCTCAACTTATCGATATCATCACAAATCTTCATACTTGGTTTAATTGCTTCAATCAATCAAGTGACTACATGCCACACTTGTACGATCTTCCTGTGGGAATCGCTCCCACAATCTTCCGAAACACATAACAGGTCCACACATCCAAACCACCGGCCGCACTAACGCTGAAAAGAGATCAAGAATCATCAACCATGACACAAGCACACCAATCTCAGGTGACGCTGAAGACAATACCAACTTACCTTAAACATCGAAACTCCTTTCCTGCTCATCTGAGCTCGTGACATCCTTGTCCACACCGAGCTACTACCTTGATCTTCACTGCAAATTCCATACCACTCACTGCACTCAACATGCCAGTATACGATAGAACTCATTTTTCATCCTAGCTTCGGAACCACTAATGGGTTAACACTTCATCATATAAAAACTTTTCACTTGACTCACTTCAGGAGACCCATAGTATCACACAGGTGAATTCCCATAATCGTAGAATATGCAAATCTCTAAGTAGTGGTCCAAGCCACCATTGCCCTTCCGGAAATTATGCTTCCACATAACAAGCCATAACAGTAGAATGCTCCTGAATAACATTAATTACGGCGGCTGACAAGCCTGATACGTACCATCACAAATCACTCGCATAACTCGATCACGCTGAAGGAACTGATCACTAACATCAATATGCCAAATTCAGCTATGGCTAATCAATCTACCTTCTTCCAATTTATCCTTGATTGCCTTAGAGATAATACTAACTCCATCCAACACATCACATACTCCATCTGCACCCATCTCGAGTGACCTCGAATCACGAGACTATGCTGTCCCGAATCTCGCGAACCACTTCATACCTTCCTTGCGCGCATATTCGCACCCTCAACTGATATGCCCATTCTTCTAATCCTTCTACGAATCCGAAGTCCTTTCTCATATTTCTCTCAAGTGCTATACTGCAAGTCAACACATCATAGAACATTCTGAGCCTCCACTCATAAGCTACTGCAAAGCTTGATTCTTAACTGTATTTATAGGCTCGAATTCATTAGGCACCATACTTTACCTCTTTTGAATCCGTTAGGATCGTTACTGAGAGCCACCCGCTCTGACTTGGTCCCGAATATAATCAACTCCATAAATCTTATAACATATGAATACCCTCTCGACGAGGTACCCGGCGGAATCACTTCCTTTGGAACCCGCACCTTTACAAAGCGCAATCCTGGATCCTCCCCCATGTCTGAACATGGGTCAATAAGGTCAACGATAGCCCACCTTTAATAATTTCCTTTGCTCAAATTACCACTTATGGTCTTTTCTCGTAGCTGAAATAACCCATCAATATGCGAATCACCAGAAACCTCGCAAGTAATTAACCATGCAACCCCATATAGGCGGTGGGACTCTCCCACTTAGCTCGAAGCCACTATTACAACTCTGGAATTTACCAGGATTCTTAATCTCCTATTGACATAATCCTTGCGCAATCCACTGCCAACATGCTCGACATCTCACTGTAGAAACCCCCTTTTTATACTCAGAATCATCAACAACATTTCGCACGACCGATCCCTTCGCTGTATAACCAATAGAATGCTTCGCAGAAGCTCGCCAACCACGCGATCGCTAACCTGCTCACAGGGATGAACTACCCGTAGAAATCACTCCCGACATCTCCCAGCTCTACTACACGGGGTACAATCATTATGACATCAATACCTCATCTTGAGTCTGAGCTCACTTTCCAGCTGCACGGGTCCATTTGCCCCTCGTGGACATCATTTAAATGCACATCAATATTCCTCCAATCCCAAGTTATGTTGTATCCTTCTCCATTCACGAAGCTCCGTCCTGTTATATCAAATATCCTGCCGCATCATAGCCCATACGTCTAATTAGATCCGTGGGCTTCAATCGCCAGCCACTATAATCCCCAAATCACTCCAGACTTTCCTTAAGGTGCGTAACCATCCTACCACCAAGCCCATATGCAACCTCCGCCACTCTCTCACTTTGGGCAAACTCGCTTCTTTAATCAGCTACCTGACCTTTGCTTCATACACCTGGCCTTTTAGAAGTTTAAAACTCCGCCTGACACTTCCCGCACGCATTTCTCATCTTTTGATGCCCGGTTGTTGCCTTAATAAAATCTATCTTCATGGTACTTGAGTCCACAAATAGCTACTAACTTTAAACCTTTCCGAAGGTCATCCTTCTCGAACCGCCAACATTAGAAATACTGATCCAATCCTGAACCACCGCACCCTGCAATATCTGACATTTGTATCTCCAATACTACTTCACAATATCTTGCCCAAAGGCGAATTGTAGAAGATTATAACATCAACACACTTAATACGTTCAATTAGGACAACGACATCCCATCATAGGAGAAAGCTCCACCACGCTTGGAAATACCAAGTTTCATTACTTCCACCAGCCCACGTCTGACCATCCTTAGTCCGCTTGCCTTTCCCCTGCCGGGAGAAAAATACCGAATCCCTTGATTAAGCACCGAGTAAACCTCCCTTCAAGTCATTCACTGCCCCGACACATGGGCAACATCCTACCATCATATCACTACTGCGGAACAGTTATTCATAGGCATCATGGCAACTTGTGCCTAGCCCCAAAGCCCTCAGAAGTACCGTTACTGAGCTGAAACATTAAAATATCCTTCCATAAGGCGACGATAATAATCCAATCAACTATACCAGGAGAAACATCCCGCACCACATCCGTAGTACCATCATGACTCTTCAATTCTCGATTCATAACAAGCGCTTTGCGTGGCGTAAGATTGAGTAGGAATGAATTAAAGGCATACGCCTCCAGGGATCAAATCGCACGATAAGGAATCAAGAAGGGAAGTACTCCTAACAGTCCTGCAGCCTCCCGAGGATAAGTACAGACGTCTCCGTACCGATCCGCGAGACTCTACTAGACTTGCTCATGACTCATGAGACCTTAGGAACCTAGTGCTCTGATACCATGTTGTCACGACCCAAAATCCATTAAGGGTCGTGATGGCGCCAGACACCGCTGTCAGGCAAGCCAACCAAATACTTAATTAAACTCCAATTTTAACAATTTTGAAAACCAAGATTTTTCCTTTAAATTTCATAAGCAAAAAGATAACTGCTTCGATTCAAGTTAAATACTAGCAATCAATACAAAAATATTTAAAAATCATCTCAGAACCCGGTGTCACAAGTGCATGAGCATCTACTGATAAGGAAATAAAATACAATACAACATCCGTCCGGAATACAGTGGACAGAAAGAAAATACAATTTACTGGAAGGGACTTTACTAGCTGCGGGCCGCCTCGAATAATGCAACTCACCTAGTCCCCGAATCATTCGTGCTGCTATGCCCAATAGGCCGCTAGAGTAACATATACCTGTGCAACAAAAATGCACAGAAGTGTAGTATGCGTACGTAAACAATGTGTACTCAATGAGTATCCCGTCTAATCTCGAAGAAGTAGAGACGAGATGGTCAACTTCGACACTTACTAGAGGTCAATTGACAATATACTAAAAATGAGAGGAAATCATGGATTTATATAGCAGTTCTAATTCACGAAGCCAGAAAACAGCTAAACACCTTCAACAAATAATCAAGGATTTTCAAGGTTTACTCTTTATTATCTTATCAATTTATATCAAGCCACGAAGGGCAAATTTCACACTTAAAATTCTCAAGAAACAATATAACATGCGCAAATCACACCGAGGCGACGGCCCGATCCAACAAAAATAAACTGTGCACTTGCCGAGGGTCGACGGCGCGCCTATAGATGCATCTATTTAATCTGCCGAGGCGTTCGGCCCGTTCCATAAATAAACACATACCCTGCTCGTGAATCATGCATGCGACGCAGGTACACATAGAGATACATGCTCAATCAGTCAATTAAGAGCTTATCGGGAATATTTATCCAAATAAAATAATTTCTCTTTTTAACAATTCAGGAAAATGATGTTTAATCTCCTTTTAAATTCATTTACTAATTCAAGGTGATTTAAGCAATTCAAGCTATCAATGGGTTCATAAATAATCCAAGTATAACATGCTTTTAGGCCCTAACTACCCGGACAATAGCATAATAGTAGCTACGCACGGACTCTCGTCACCTCGTGCATACGTAGCCCCCACAAATAGGAGCACATAATCAATTATTTCACCTATGGGGACAATTCCCTCTTACAGGGTTAGAAAGGAGACTCACCTCGCTCCGAAGATCCATAACCGGCATTCCACGCCCTTCCGAAGACTCTAATTGATGCACCACGCTCCAAAACTAGCCAACGGTTACGCAAATCCATTAATATATGCTCAAAATATTCGTTACAATCTAATTTATAGCAATTCCTAACTCCGATCGAAAAGTTGACCAAAACGCCCTCGGGCCCACGTGCCCGGAATCCAAAATTTTTCGAAGATAAAGATTACCCATGACCTTAGGAACTCAAATATATAATTTTCACTAAATTCCATACTCAAAATCGTGGTTAAATTCCAAGAATATAATTTCTAGGTCTTTCTACCAAAACCCCCAAATTTCAACCAATTTCATGCTCAAATCCTTACATAATTGATGTATTTAACTCATAATAGGTGGGGATAACTTACCTTATCATTGATGATGAAAAACCCTCTCTTGAAGCTCCCCAAAAATCGCCCAATCTATGAAAAATATGAGAAAAATGGCCAAGATCCGATTTTTAAAACACCCTCACTGCTTCAGAAGCGAAAATATTTCCGCTTTCGCGGTCCCGCTTTTGCGGACAAAATGCCGCTTCTGCGGACACTGGGCTCCAGCCCAATTTTCACTTCTGCGGACGGCCCACCGCTTCTGCGATTCCGCTTCTGCGGATCTAGGGCCGCTTCTGCGGTCCTAGGCTGCTTCACATCCAACCTCTTCTGCGGCTTCTTCCTCGCTTCTGCGGGGCCGCTTCTGCTGTCCCAAATCCACAGAAGCGGAAATACCAGAAGCAGCAGCTCCAGCCCTTCTTCAAACTCCGAATTCGATCCGTTAGCCACCCGGAATCCACCCGAGGCCCCCGGGACCTCAACCAAACCTACCAACCAATCCCAAAACACATTACGGACTTGCTCGAGGCCTCAAATCATATCAAACAACGCTAAAATCATGAATTACACCCCGATTCAAGCTTTATGAACTTCGAAAATTCAAACTTCTACTTCCGATGTTTAAACCCATCAAATCACGTCGGATTGACCTCAAATTTTATACAAAAGTCATATTCGACATTACGGTCCTACTGCAACTTCCGAAATCGGATTCCGACCCCGATATCAAAAGGTCCACTTTCGGTCAAACTTCTCAAAAACCTTCAAATTTCTATCTTTAGCCAAATGGCTCCAAAATGACCTACGGACCTCCGAATTCACTTCCGATCGCGCTCCCAATTGCAGAATCACCATACGGAGCTATTCACAGACTCGAAATCCCAAACGAACATCGATAACACTGAAATGCACTTCTAGCCAAACTTATGAGATTCTTCAAAAATGCTAACTTCCACAATAGGCGCCAAAACGCTCCCAGGTTATCCAAAACCTGAACAGGGCATACGCCCAAGTCCGAAATCATCATACGAACCTCTTGGAACCTTCAGATCCCGATTCCAAGGTCGTTTACTCAAAATTCCCATCCTAGTTCATTCTTCCAACTTTAAGCTTCCGAAATGAGAATTCTCTTTCCAAATCAACTCTGGACTTCCCGAAATTCAATTCCGACCACGCGTACAAGTCATAATGCCTGAAATGAAGCTGTTCATGGCCTCCGACTGCTGAACGGAGCGCTAGGACTAAAAACGACCGGTCGGGTCGTTACACATTAGGACACTTTAGAAGAGCCTGATTTTGGATAACCAGAGATAGGGTAAGGGCTTGAAATTATTCCAAGGGGAAGGTGTTAGGCACCCCTCAGAATCCACTAGTGTGGTTCCCACCAAGCTATTGTTGTGACTTAACTACAAATAACACATAGGCAAGTAGGACTTCAAATAAGAGGGGATTTTTTCACATAAAGGTTAGAAATAAACAAAGTCGGAAAGCATTAAAGAGAGTCGATTTAAAAGAAACGTTTAAAGGATTTAAAAGAAACAAAGAAACAAAGGGAAGGGGGTCCTAGGTTTATTAATAATATGGATCACCCCACACAACATCCGGTAATAACTCTTACGCGTGATGTTATTGCATGGTCATCATATCTATATCTACCCTTTCCCACCCCTTTAAGGTATTAAAGCGTGAAATGGTCTCGTGTACTTATTGCATGCTATTACCCGCCCCAATCCTTTCAGTCCCGGAGGTACTTGGAACTACTAATCCTAAAGGGAGGGGTCGTTGGGCTCATTTATGGTTTCAAAAGGTAAAAATACTAAGGCGACAAACAAAACACATATAGCAAGTTTGTGGAAGCATATAAACAAATAAAAAGGCTCAGACAAACCTCCTTTAAACCAAAGAAGCACATAGTTTAGCATGTCTTGCACGTACTATTCAAGGTCTAATTAAAACTTAAAGATTTGAGGCAGACTGATTTATTACATAGCTCAGATAAGAAGCCCAAATCAGGCCTGCCTGCTGGTTGTAGCTAGTAAAGCCTGATTCAGTTTATAAGTTATCCTATGGCTTGCCTAAGAGATAGACGAAAACCTATGGGCATGATATCTACAGATTGCAGAAACAAGAATATGAACTGATTACATACTGATTTAAGAAAAGTTGCCAGTTAAAAGCGAGTTTTAGAAGTGCACAAGTTCTGCCATTGGTAATACATAATTACTGCAAGTTTTAGACTTATAAACGAGTGAGGTGATTCAGATTCGGCTAAAGCTCCTATAGGCATGCTTTCTATGCGTTTGTTGACTTAAGAACACATTTTATAGACATAGTACAAATGCAGAAACCCTATAGGCATGATATCTAAATGCTGGGTTTTATATGAACATGACATCTGATTGCGTTTGGTTATTAAGACCTATAAACACGTTTGCCTAGTGAGAAGCGGATATGCAAGAATCAGAAAGGACCTATAGGCATATTCTCTACACGCATATGCATCCTATAGACATGGTATCTATACATGAGAGTGCAGAAATCCTATAGACATGTTATCTACGTATGAGAATTAGAAAATCCTATAGGCATGTTATCTACATGGAAGAATGCAGGATTCTTATAGGCATGGTATCTATGTGAAGGAATGCAGAAATTCCTATAGACATGGTATCTATGTGAAAGAATGCAGAAATTCCTGTAGACATGGTATCTATATGAGAATGCTGAAATTAAAGATCTTATAGGCAGGTTATCTACGTCTGGATGTGCAGAAAATCAGAAACTCCTATAGACAGGTTATCCACCCTTTGCATACATGGTTACCCTTCCCTTTTTCACTAGCCAACCCCGAAAGTTTTATTACAAAGTTATTACAGCCCAGAAAACTAAAATAAAGAAAAATACATCATAAATTAAAAATTACAACCAAGGAGAGCCTGATTCAGACTTCCTGTCTGAAGTATGAAGCAAACCAACTCCAAAGATCAGATTTCAAAGCCTTTCTCTCATTTGGGGTGTGTCAGAATTCCCTAAAAGCCTTACATGGATTCCGGGCAGTGCTTACACCCCAAATACATTACCAGACTAGGACATAGTGCAGTATGGAAGGGCCAGCCCTCAAGTGTCCAAGTTCAGAGGGAACTCAAGGTCCCAAGGCAAGGCTCACAAGAGGGGGGAAGAACTTAGGAACTAAGAGAGAGTGCAAGTGTAGAAGTGAAATTCTGAAAGGGGAAAAGGAAGAGGGAAGCAATTCACATTAACACACATAGGGGATAGGGAACGGGGGAATTTGCCAGAGCAAAAGAAAAGCAGGCTGATGGGCACACCCAGCAATGGGATATGCTGGCACACCCTCCCGCCTGTTTATATAGAGGTTAAGCCCCCATTGGGTCAAACTTAATTCATGGACAACAATTCATGTTTCCATGCCTTAAGCCACAACTCTCAAACACATAGGGGCAATAGGGTAGGGGAGCAAAGATTCATAATAGAAACAGATAGAAAGATATGAGCATACTTAATTTAGACAGAAACAGTAAAGTAGACATGGATAAAAGCTGTAAATGAACATATTGTGGTGATGATGAAACTTAAATTAGGACATACCAGTTTCAAAGAAACAAATAGAGAAAATGCAGTAGTCTTGTAAAAGCCACAGTGCAAACAAGAAAGAGAGTAAGAGTTCAGAAGAGATTGTGAATTGTGAAGTGGAGGATTGTTAAATCATGTGTGATGTGTGTTAAAGAGTCGTGTATTTATAGTGTAAGAATCATGAGGAAATAAGGTAAGAAAATAGTTGAAGAACTGATTGTCAATCAATTACACAAGACTCCCTTTAATTAAGGGATTCAGATTCGAACGGGTAAAACCCAATTAAGGAAAGAAATTGAATAAACACTTTGTTCACAACATGCAATTAAGGGCACATACATAAAAAGGTTATTTAAGGACAAGGTTTTGAAGTACACAGTTTGTGCAAATAAGGTAAGAAGATCAATTAACCACTAGTAAATCAAATGGTCTGAGATTTTGTATGAATGAACCAAGTCAGAAAAAGTGAAGAAGGGATTTACTTAGGTCGAGTAACAGAGAAAATCAGTAAACAATGGAAAGAAATCAATCAGGCTATATTCAGAAGGAAGCTTGAACTAATTGCAAATTCGAAAACCATTTAGAGGGAAATTCATCATATAAAGAGCATGTGAGCATGAAAGAAGACTGGCAGTTACTGTAAAATCTATAGAGAAACCCAGTGTAGAAGAGTTTTAGTAAAAAGGTCAAAATTACATGAAAACAAGGAAGCCCCAAACTCAATTCAGAGTCTTGAAGTTGGTCTGAAAGAATTAGGGGTTTTGAAATAAAACCCTAGTTCAATCAAATCCCTCAATCAAACTTGGCAGAATCCCCAAATTCTAGGGTTTCCACCTTGAATTAAGTACAGAGATGAGAAGGCAAGTAGTCGAAACAGGCTTAGAGGTTTCAGAACTGAAACCTCTTGCATGTTCCTTTCAGCAGCAGAAACTCATAAGAAAACCTGATAACAAAGTAACGTGCAAACACAGTAGAAGCATTCAAGGAAAAATGAAGGAAAAATACTAATAGGAACAGTAGAAGAAGCATGCTTAAAGAGGTTTTCTGGAAGAACTTTAAACAAGGCTCAGTAGAAGGAAAATAGTAAAACACTTAAGAACACAGTAGAAAAAATATAGTAGGCGAGACATAACAGAACATTGTAGAAAAGCATACACGAACATAGTATAGAAAACATAGTAGAAGAACACACGAGAACATGGTAGAAGAAAAAGCACAAAAGCACAGTAAAAGCATACGAGATCATAATATAGGAAAGAACAGTAAGAGAAGCATATAAGAACATGATACACGAATACAGTAGAGACAAATACACACGAATGACAAAGAAAAATCATAAAAACACTTAAAACACTTTACAGAAAACCCTAAATCGGAAAAGAAAGGTTTTTGAAAGTAAATTTTGAAAGAAAAGTTAGGGAAATCGTTTGAAAACTCAAGGAAAGCATAGATACACCACAGATCTAAAGAAATCGGAGAAAGCCTCGAAAGGTTAGAGTTTCAGAAGAACCCTAGAAATGAGAAAGGCTTTGAGAGGTCACCGATCTGCGTCGGAGAGGTCAGAACCAGGCTCAAACAACCATGGTACGCCGAGCAAGGCCGGAGATGACCCTGAGACCTCGAATCGACAGAGGTCTGGGTATGAACCTTCAAGGTCAGGCCTTGAATCTTCAGAGATCATGCACGTAGGAGCCATAGGAGGCCAATGTAGGACTCTCGTAGCCTTGGAGGCCATAGATTCCGGTGGATTTCAGGGCGGAGGTGGCTAGGGTTAGAGAAGGTTCGAGAGTGTTTGAGAGAGGAGAGGGTTTCAGAGGCGGCGGATAATTGAAAATGATTTAGGGTTGGGGTTTTGGTAAATTATAAAAGGAAAGAATGGGTGTGAGCCATTGATCTGTTAGATCAACGGCTGGGATTAATAGAAGAGGTCCGGGCGGGTAATTTAGGAATTGGGCCGTGTAATTTGGGATTGGGATTGGGTTTAATTGGGGTTTGTTTCAGGCTAAAATTGAAATGGTTAGGGCTAGTATTTAAATAGCCATTTTTCCCTTTTTATTTTATAAAAATAGCAAAATCATTTCTGGAAACAAGTTAAAGGTACTAATTTAATTAATAATGTATAAATATTGAATTAAAAATAGTGGAATCAATTTCACTATTATAAACGCAATTAATTCTTAAAATAGGCTAATATTGCAATTACATGCAATTTAGCTTTAAAATACTAAATAAATTTGTAAAAAATGTGCAAAAAATTACCTTAGCTATATTTTTGTATAAATATGAAAATACAATAAATGAATCACAAAATGATCATTTGGGGAATAATTATTGATTTTTTACTGGTAAAATAGCGCAATAAAATTGGTTTAAAAATCTTTAAAAATTAAAGAAAAAATAGGGAAATTCTTGGACATACTTATATATGCATACCTATGCTATTTAAAAGGTATTTTGTATATAAAAATATACAGGGAAATATTGGGTATCAACGGCTGCCCCTCTTTACCCGGGAAGGATGAAAGAGTTGTTGAGTAAAGATACGATGGCCAATTTTAATCGAATAAAATGGTTTGAAGAGATTTGGCCGTGCTCTGGTTCCTGAGCTGCCTACATATCCCTGGTTTTACAGGAATCAGGCCATATGTAGTTCAGGATCCGTCGGCGGAGTATGCCGATGGAGGCTCCTCAAGAACGGACGCAATATTCAGGGTAGGATGAATGGTTAAGGTTTAGTAGGGCTGCGGGAGCTGGAGTGGAATGCTCCTGCCAAGATGGTCGTTGCTCGCTGGTTCACCTGCAAATAAACAATACAAGCGATATTGTGCATAAATTTAAACGTGATGCAAGTTCCCGTTGGACCATGAATGTTGTCTTTGGACGGTTAGGATGACGTCCTTGGACCATGATGTCCTGGGCCATGAAGCGTATAATAAAGGATTCGCAGGCTATGAAATGATGCTCTCGGGCTAAGAGAATGGTGCCTCCGAACTATGATGCCTTTGAATAATGATATGCAAGAGATTAAAGAGAGGGGTCCTCAGGCCATGGCATGGCGTTCTCGGGCTATGAAAACGGTGCCTCCGAACAATGACACCTTTGGACAATTTGGTGATCTTTCAACCCATGAGATGCAGTTGGTGGCGATCTTTCAGCCGATGCAAGATGTAAATAAAGGGGGCGATCTTTCGGCCGATGCAAGATGTAAATAAAGGTGACGATCTTTTAGCCAATGCAAGATGTAAGTAAAGGTGGCGATATTTCAGCCGATGCAAGATGTTAGTAAAGGTGGCGATATTTCAGCCATGCAAATGGAGGTAGAGCTTAACCTCGAAAGGCAAAAATGCAGAAATGCAGATGGAGACAGTGCTTAGCCTCGGAAGGCAGAATGGTAGCCTTATGCCATGCAGAAATGCAGATGGAGACAGAGCTTAGTCTCGGAAGGCAGAATGGTAGCCTTATGCAATGCAAGAATGCAGATGGAGACAGTGCTTAGTCTCGGAAGGCAGAATGGTAGCCTTATGCAATGCAGGAATGCAGATGGAGACAGTGCTTAGTCTCGGAAGCAGAATGGCAGCCTTATGCAAGAGATAAAAGGAGAATAGTAATAAAATTTTCTTAGCTGATAGCTGATAGCTGATTGTGATATTGTGGCTGCTGGGGATATTGCGTGCGGATAGCAACTGTGAATAGATGTGACGGTTATGAGAGTTGTATTCCTGAACAGTATGAATGTATAATATATTCGATGATCTTGTGACTTGGGTGCCTGCATCCAAAGAAAAATCCTGAGTTCTGTAAAGGGGAAATGTTAGTTTGTGTCCCCGCTGACTTTTCTTGACCCGTTCGCTTTGATCTGATGATATGGTGTGTATCATTAGGGTAGCGTTGCTGAACAAAGCGAAAACATGCATGAGTTTGTAAAAATATGACATGAGTATATATTTAAGAAACAGTTTTTTTTAGATGAACCGACGACTGTGACGTGGTTTAGGACATTGCAACCTCTCTCGCTTCGGAATTTTGAGGGTCCTCCTCAAAATTCTGCCCCAGTTTACTAGGTTGCTGCTTCTGACGGTTGCTTGCGATGATTGGCTGAAGTTACTTCGGAATTTTGAGGGTCCTCCTCAAAATTCTGCCCCAGTTTCCAATTGCGGGGGAGGGGGGGGGGAGAAATGAGAATTTTATTGAATTGTGACCGAACCCATAAGGCTGCCTACGTATCCCCTCTTAAACGGGAATCAGGTCAGACGTAGNATTGAAGCATGAACTAAGCTAAATAATAAACACCCAATCATAAACAAGCACAAAATTAATCACCCATAAGGTTTACACACTAGGGTTGGGTCACAACCCTAGTAAAAGTCTAGATACTCATGATAGAAATTACCAAAAATAGAGAATAAAAACTAATTAAACTCATATTGGAAGATTAAAATAAAGAAATATAACGTTAAAATACCAAAATAAAGCAAAACTTCCTAAAGTAGTAAGGTAAAATGGCTACAGCAACTTTAGAGGTTCAAAACTTGACCTAATTTGTGAAACTCGTCTATTTATACAAGGCTAAAAATCTCGGACAAAAATACCTCACGAGAGGTTCTGCGGACGCACAATTCCATGTACGATCCGCAAATTTTTTCATCTGGCAAGAACTGGAGTTCTACGACCGCAGATTTCTGAACTGCAGCCGCGAGGCAATCTTATACGGTCGCACACTTCTGGATTGCAGCCGCAAGGCAACTCTTCTGCAGTCTGCACAATTGGGAATGCGGCCACATAATTCTTGTGCGATCCGCAATTCATAGAGGCTCATGGACTTGGTCTTTTTGCATACTCTCTGATCTTCCAGTCTTAGCCTAGCTTTGCGGCCGCACAATTCTTGTGCGGTCCAAACTTTGCGCAAATGTCTGCTAAATTCTTCCTCTTAGTTTGCAGCCGCAAATAGAATTCTGCAGTCCCCAATTTCTTCTGCGGACCTCACATTTATGCTTCTGTGCCTTTTATTTCCTTGTGCTTCGGAATACTCCTTTTTAAGTTGGACTTCATCTCAGGAGATCAATTTCCATCATTCTTGCAATTTTGCACAATTCATCAGTTTTGGGAACACAATTCAATGCTTTTAGACTAAAACAAAAGCTAAAAGGCGCTAATAAGCAATCAAAATCCCCACTTATCAATTCCCCCAAACTTAAGTCTTTGCTTGTCCTCAAGCAAATAAATTAGTTCCCACCTCCAAAAGTTAAGGGTCATTTCAACGAGTCAAAGGTGAGCAATCCACACATCAGTTGGGACTAACAATTACCCACACTACTCATGTACTATCAACAAGGCGACAACTTAAACATTCATGCACATATAGTTCTAATGTGACATTTGAGATTCAAGAATTTACTTTACTCATCAATGACTCTTGCTCTATCATGTAGGTCATGGTGGACTCCAAACTCTTCCTCATTTATTTTCCATTTGCCAAGCTCACTTAAGAAATTAGCACTCAATTCAAAGATTTATGAAAGGTTCACTCATCTCTCTCAAGAGAATATCACAAGTATGGCTTCAAGTACCATAGGTTTTCCCCTCATGTAGATCACCACAAATATAAGATCACTCGGCTCAAAATCAAGTATGACTTCTTTCGGGATGTAATAAAGGCTTTTGGACTAGGGTCTGATACCATGTGGGTAAGTGGTTACACCTTCCTTAAGCACTCCATCTTTCATTTCTCGGCTCACACTTTGCCAATTTCTTGAGGAACTTTCTTTTCCTTGGGGGACTAGAGAGACATAACATCACTCTTTCTTGATCATTACATTCATTTTCTCCCTCTTTACTTTCCCCATGTTTGGGACCATTACTTCTCTTTGAATCCCTTCAACTTTTCCACTTATTCACTTTTTTGCATTTTTCTTTTTGTTCTTTTTCTTTTCTTGCGTTTCCTTCTCACCATTTCTTTTCTCTTTTTGTGCCTTGATACCTTTTTCAATTTCCTCGTCTCTCCCCCAAACTTACGTTTTTAGCCATTTGTTTCACATGAGTGTTAAGGAAAGCTCGGGTGCCAACAGAGGGTCACGATAGAACTGGTAAAGGATTGTAACATGGTTTTCAAATGAGAAAGGTTAAAGGCTCAAAGGGGTTGACTAGGGATGACAACATTGGTAGGCAATAGAAAACTCAAATGGGCCAAGGAAAGCCTACAATCACTTCTCAAGCCAAGCAACATTTAAGATTTTGCCTTAAAACATATACGGGGTAAGTTCTAGACCCTTCGCAAGGGTACTTGGACTAGCAAAAAAGCATCTCACCCCTCACGCAACTAGATTGTTAAAGAGGATAGAGTTCCACAACGACCACATTCAAGATTGAAGATCACTATGGTCCAATTAGACCACCCGATGGTATCAAAGTCAGCACAAGAGTCACAAAGTCACTAACTAGAGCTATTTCCTCTTAAAACCTTGTCTCTAACCATAAGCACGTAATTAAGTGTGTTGGTGCCAAATGAAGCATGTTTGACTCTTCGAGCTTGACTTAATTAGGTCTTTTTATTCATTAGTACTACTATTATTACCTAAAAACAAAACGGACTCATTCCCTTAAGAAGGTTGTCACGCCATCCATCGTTGGGACGAGTCACCCGGTTCACACAATAACTACCTTTGGAAAGAACCATGGCATTAAGAAAACCAAAGGCTTATTATCTACTAGAACATAAAAAGAAACGACTAAATCAAACACTAACTAATGAGGAAACTATCATAAAGAAGCTACAAAGCAAAAACTATTGAAAGCCAAACAAATATACATAATAAGAGAGAGAGAGAGAGAGAGAGAGAGAGAGAATATATATACATAATGAGAGAAGAGAGAGAATATATACATAATGAGAAAGAAAAAGAAAATAATATCAAGTTATTACAGGACAAGTGTCTTAGAATGTACCAAATAAGATCAATAAAATGAACTCCGCCCTCCCCCCCCCCCCCCCGAATAAAGATAAGCATTGTCCCCAATACTTAACAAAATAAGAGTAAAAGAAGGGAAAGAGTGAAGAAAACTCACTATGGCTCCTTGGACATCTCTGTGTCCCCAGCAATGTCGCCGCCCTCAGGTTCATCTAACTGAATCTCATCATCCTCAACTCTGGGAATGGCTGAGATGGTGAACATCTCGCACACTGCCTCGCCTGTGTTAGCAGCCTGGTCTGGCTCCTCAGACTGACTAGCTGGTGCCACCTGTGCTGATGCTGCTGTAGGATCTGGGCCTGGATGGTGTGGGTCAATCAGCATGTCAAGGGGGAGATCTTCGGCTGCAGCAAGCTTGGTCACTTGTCTCCAGAGCTTGTCCATTGACTTCTTGCTAGCCTGGTACTTTCTCATTTTCTTTTCCAGCTCTTCGATCACTGACCCGTGATGTACCAAAGTAGCCATAATAGTGGTCTAGTTCTCTAGGAGCTTCTTAAATGTCTCTGCAACAGTCGGGGGAACTTGAGGTGTCTGAATAGAAGACTGTGCTACAACAGTACTGGAGAAGTCAAACAACTTTGCAGTTACTGTCTGCATCCAGTTGTTGAGGCTTGCCAATGCTGGGATACTCGCAGCGCAGAAAGTGGGGTAGTAGGCATGGGGACCAGCTTCAAAGCCGAGGTGGGACCTGTGGCAGGAACTGTAGTAGGGGCTGAAGATGATTGTGGAGGTATAGCTGCGATACTAGAGGAAGGCTCGGCCGAAGTGGATGGAACATCAACTGCCTCCGCAACTACCACATGTGGCTCATCAAAATAGCCTGTGGTGGTAGACGGCTAACCTTTTCTCTTAGGGTTTTTCGCATCCATCAGTGAGTACCAAGAGAAAGGCTTCTTCGGCCACACCTTTGTATCATAATCCCTCAGCTCTACCCTTGCATCCGTGAGATATTCTGTAATGGTGTTGGGATACGGGTAGGACGAGTCATCTTGCCGAGAAATCATTGAAATGTTGGCCGACATCACGGCACCCACATCGATAGGGTATCCGGCCACGATAAAAGCAACCAGAACTGCTGAGGGATTGGAAGATAAGTCTCATTCTGGCATGGGTCCAATCTGCTGCAGACAAAGGTTTGCCACCCCTTTGCCACGAAACTCAAAGTGCTCCTTTGGATAGGAACCCCAGCGGCAATCCATGGTGGTGGTGGCCCAGGTGCTGCTAGAATCTTCGCTAACCAAGGTCGGGCTGCATCTCCCATTGCATACTTCTCTAAATATTTATTTGGCTCGACATCTTCAAAACCCAAGTACGTGTTGAGTGTATATTGATCAAATCTCACTTTAAGGTTACGCACTGTGGTTACCTTTGTCCCCTTTTTTACATGCACCACATTGGCGTAGAATTCATAGACTAGGTATTCTTTGGCATCCACCACACTCCGGTGAACCAAATCCACCCCTTGCATTCCTTAAACTGTCTCAACATTGCTGGATTATACTTCTCCAGGTCTTTCAACTGAAATTGTCGCTCAAGAGTGAGCGACCTCATTGGCCACCAAGCACGCAAGCTAGTGAAGGCAGCCAAACTGACAAAACGGTCCTCCCATACCTCTTTCTTCTTCGCCCTTTTAAAGCCGGCAGCAGTAGCATCTCCCCCTATGTTATCATCGGGGATGACCTAAACTGATATATCTGGTGCCTCAGGAACAGGTGTAGTGGATGGCTCAGAATCCTGATTAGCACTTTCCGAACCCTCGGAAGTTCTATGATGAGGACGACTCACCTTGAGTTGATATCTCCCTGGCGACCTTGACAGGAAAGCTGGCCGCTCTTGAACAGAGGCTGAGTAGCCCTCTAATTCCTCCCTAAACGGGACATAAGAGCTCGTCTCGGAGAGGTCTACACCTCTCCCTCTGCTGGCTGTAGCTTTCTTTGTAATTTTTCTTTGTTTGCCGAAGGGTAAGGCACTCTTGCCTCGACCCCTAGAAGGTTCACCCCTCCCTTTAGAAGTATCACATCTACCTCTAGATTGAACCATTATTTGTATCAAGCAGAAGCAATTATTAGTTGCAATTCAATGTTCAATTAGACACAGGAGATATGCAAGAAAAGACAGTGAGGTCACATACACAGTATTCTTGAAGGGTAAGGATCTGTGGTTCGCACAATTTTCTTGCGGCCGCAGATGAAGTCTTGTGGACCGCACAATTTAGCTTTATGGCCGCAAAAGTGAAGTGTGGTCCGTGCAATTTCACTTGTGGCTGCATCTTAGAAACTCACAATATGCCAACTCTCTGATGACAGAGAATTGGCTGATGTGCGGCTGCAACATGTTTTATGCGGTCCTCACAATTTGTCCTGCGGCCGCACATTTGAGTCACAATTTTGTAGACTCTCTGATGACAGTACAAGGGTTGTTCAACGGCCGCAATGGGAATTCTGCGACCCGTACAATTTTCTTACGGCCGCAGATTCCTTCCTCACTAATGTTGCCCTAGATCAACGGACCACACAATTTTCTTGCGGCCGCAAAATTCAAAAGAACTACGAACGGTCCAGTATGACTATCTAGGTTTTGCTATTATTTTGCAAATTTTTTGCAAATTATGATATGGTAGCAGCATAAAGGCATGTAAAATACATTGACCCAGTCCCCAAAGAGTATGCACTAGTTACTCACTACAGATTTACCCCCACATGAATGCACAATTGAATTCTTTTGACAAATGGCCTAAAATTGACTAAAAATCTACAAATTAAAAGAAAAAGATTAACAAGAATTTGATGCATACCAGATGAATGAGTGCGATGAATGATTGATCAAAGATGTTGTATGAGTGCACAGATAGATTCACCAAGAAACTTCAAAAGATTATTGTGATTGTGCTCAGAGAGGGAAAAACGTAACAGTAGTCCCTAGCCTTCTATTTATAGTACTTGGTTTTTCTAAGGGCAAGAGAGGGGAGTGCGGCCGCACAATTTCATGTGCGGTCTGCACTCTGTTACCTGAGGCTTCAATTGTGGTTCTCCATCTACGGACCGTAAAATTCTACGTGCGGTCACAGATTTTTTGTTGCGGCCGCAGATTTCCTCTTACGGTCGCACATTGACCTCTTTTCCAACAGACTAACTTCAGAGAGCTTGTATTTTTCATCCTTCATTTGCGCGGTCCGCAAGGTAATTATGTGGTCGTAGTGCTCTTTTTGCCACAACATTCCAAATTGTATGTTCTGCACAAATCAATTGTGGTCCGCACTTCTTTAACTACTTAGCCTCTTTTTTGTCCACAGTTCCTGTAAAAGACACTCAGTCCTGCAGCACACTTCAAATCAAGTTAGCACAAAATATAACACCTAACTACAAAAGAAAAATAGACGAAAGGAACAGAAACACGGGTTGCCTCCCAAGAAATGCCTGATTTAACGTCGCGGCACGACGCAGAATACCATTAATTGAAATGAATGAGTGCCACGACTTGGCTATCTCCAACTCTACCCAAATAGTGCTTCACCTGGCCCATTGACTCGGAATACTTCACTATTTTTGTTCTTCAAGTCCAATGCACCAAAAGGTGTCACGCCCACAATTTCAAAGGGACCACTCCATTTAGACTTTAGCTTCCCGGGAAACATCCTCAACCTTGAATTGAACAACAATACGAGATCGCCCACCTTGAACTCGTTGTTCCAAATGTATATGTCATGAAGATATTTCATCTTTTCTTTGTACAAGGACGAAATTGTGTAGGCATGGTACCGGAATTCATCTAGTTCATTCAAATGTGCAACCCGTAAGTTAGCGGCTACATCCCAACCAAGATTGAACTTCTTTAGAGTCCACATAGCTTTGTGCTCAAGTTCCACCGGAAGATGATAAGCTTTTTCGAACACCAACCGGTATGGCGACATTCCGATAGGTGTTTTGTATGCCGTCCAATAAGCCCATAATGCATCATCAAGCTTCTTGGACCAATCCGTCCGGTTAGCATTCACTGTTTTGGACAGAATACTCTTTATCTCCCGGTTGGAGACTTCCCCTTGACCGCTAGCTTGTAAATGATAGGGAGTCGTGACTTTATGAGTAACACCATACTTGCTAAGTAAAGTCTCAAAAGCCTTATTGCAAAAATGTAACCCCCATCGCTTATAATAGCCCGCAGAGTACCAAACTGTGAGAAAACATTCTTCTTCAAGAACTCCACAACACTTCTCGACTCATTGTTGGGTAGAGAACCAACCTCCACCCATTTGGACACATAATCAACCACGACCAAGTTGTAGGTTTTTCCATAAGAACTCATAAAAGGACCCATGAAGTCAATACCCCACACATCGAAAATATCAATCTCCAAAATGGTGGTGAGGGAATTTCATTTTTCTTTGATATTCCATCGGCCCTTTGACATTAATCACACCTTTGCACTAAGTCACTTGCATCCTTGTATAGAGTGGGTCAATAGAAACCACAACTAAGCACTTTGGTTGCCATTCTCGCTCCACCATGATGACCACCATATGGCGAAGAATGACAAGCCCCAAGAATTTCACCTTGCTCTTATTCCAGTACACATCTTCTAATCACCCCATCTGTACAAATCCGAAAAAGGTATGGTTCATCCCAATAATAATCATGGCAATCCTATTTGAGCTTCTTCATTTTGTTTGAAAAGAACTCATCCGGGATGATACCACACACAAGAAATTTTGCTATATCCGTGAACCATGGTACCTCCTTTATTGAAATAGCCAAGAGTTGCTCATCGGGGACAGAGTCATTGATTTCAAGGCCATCATGCGGCCTCCCCTCCTCCTCCAAACGAGACAAGTGGTCCGCCACTTGGTTTTCACTCACTTTTCTATCTTGGATGTCAATATCAAACTCTTGCAACAAAAGCACCCATCTTATCAACCGAGCCTTGGAATCTTTCTTGCTCATAAGATAACGAAGTGCCCCATGATCTGTGTGGACAATTACCTTTGCACCCATCAAGTACGGGCGGAACTTCTCAATTGCAAACACAATGGCAAGGAGCTCTTTCTCCGTAACGGCGTAGTTGACTTGGACACTATTCATGGTCTTACTAGCATAGTAGACCGGGTGAAAAATCTTGTTGATGTGTTGCCCCAAAACAGCCCCTACCACTACGTCACTTGTATCACACATGAGTTCAAAAGGGACACTCCAATTTGGAGCGGTGATGATGAGAGTAGTTGTCAACTTGAACTTTAACAATTCAAAAGCTCTCATGCAATCATCATTGAATTTAAACTTAGCATCTTTCTCTAGAAGCTTGCACAACAGGTTCACCAACTTAGAAAAATCTTTGATGAAGCGCCGGTAAAACCCCACGTGGACTAAGAAACTCCGCACGCCTTTCACCAAAGTTGGAGGTGGACGTTTAGAAATCACCTCAATCGTTGACTTGTCAACTTCAACTCCATTCTTTGAGATCTTGTGTCCAAGGACAATGCCTTCCTAGATCATGAAATGACATTTCTCCCAATTGAGCACATAATTTGTCTCTTCACATCTTGCCACACTTTATCTAAATTATCAAGACAATCATCAAAAAAATCTCCAACCACCGAGATGTCATCCATGAAAACTTCAAGGTAGTCCTCCACCATGTCCGTGCAGATAGCCATCATACACTTTTGAAAAGTCGTTGGTACATTGCACAAACCAAATGGCATCCGCTTGAAGGTGAAAGTACCATATGGACATGTAAAGGTTGTTTTCTCTTGATCCTCCGGAGCAATAGGAATTTGGTTGTAGTCCGAATACCCATCAAGAAAGCAATAGAAAGCACGGCCGGCCAATCTATCAAGCATTTGATCTAGGAAGGGAAGTGGAAAGTGATCCTTCCTTGTGACTTTATTCAGCTAACAATAGTCCATATACACTCTCCAACCGGTCACCATTCTTGTAGGAATCAATTAATTCTTATCGTTGGTGACCACCGTCATGCCCCCCTTCTTCGGGACACATTGAACCAGAGAAGTCTACGAACTATCAGAGATGGGATAGACAAACCTGTCATCTAATCACTTGATAATCTCCTTTTTGACAACTTCTTGCATAGCCTCATTGAGTCTTGTTTTGATGTTCAATAGATGGTTTGGTGCCTTCCTCCAAGTTGATCTTATGCAGGCAAAATGCGGGGCTTATTCCCCGAATATCCGCCAATGACCACCCAATAGCCTTCTTCCTCTTTTGTAGCACCGCCAATGTAGAGTCTACCTGCACGTTAGTCAAATAAGAGGAAAGAATAACCGGTAAAGTAGAACAAGGTCCAAGAAATTCATACCGAAGACGTGGAGGAAATGGCTTCAAATCCAAGGTTAGAGGCTCTTCAATGGAAGGCTTTGTAGGAGGAGTTGTCCTATTTTCAAGATCCAAAAATAATTTCCGGGGTGCATAATTGTACGACCCCATTCCTTGCAAAGAGTTCACACATTCCATGAAGCCATCCATCTCGTCATCATCAAAGTTGAGCAGGACGGCCTCCAACATATCACCAACATTGATCATAGCACTCATATCATCAACAATAACATCAGTCACCAAGTCCACAAAAGAGAACACCTCATTGCTATTTGGTTCCCGCATGGACTTACACACATGGAAAACCACACTTTCATCTCCAACCCGGAAGGTAAGTTCTCCGGCTTCAACATCACAAAGAGCATTCCCCGTAGCAAGGAAAGGTCTTTGAAGAATAATCGGCACCTCATAATCAACTTCACAATCTAGAATGACAAAATCCGCCGGAATAATGGATTTATCAACACGAACCAAGACATCTTCAATCGCTCCCAAAGGTCTCTTAATAGTATGATCGACCATTTGCAATATCATAGAGGTCGGCCTTGGTTGCCCAGTTCCCAACATCTTGAAAACCGAATAGGGCATCAAATTGATACTTGCCCCAAGATCACAAAGAGCTTTAGCAAATTCGTCACTTCCAATTGTACAAGGAATCGTGAAAGCACCGGGATCCTCCAACTTGGGAGCCATTGAATGCACAATTGCACTAACTTGATGAGTGACTTTGATGATTTCAAAATTCATTGACCGCTTCTTTGTCACGAGATCCTTCATAAACTTTGCACAACCGGGCATTTGTTCCGAAGCTTCAACTAATGGAACATTGATTGAGAGACTCTTCATCATTTGAATAAACTTCTTGAAATGATTCTCTCCATTTTGTTTAGCAAGTCTTTGAGGGTATGGAGGTGGAGGCTTAGACAATGGTGCCTAGCCTTTTGCATTACCAGCTCCGGTATATCAATAATGTGATCCCTAGACGGGTTCATCTCCTCTTGAGTCTCTTTCACACTATCATCAATATCAATCCGAACTTCCTCATTTGATGGAACCACAATGTTTGGGACCTATTCTTCTTGTACCACTTGCTCATCATCCACAATTTGCTTTTGACTTGAGGTGGGTCTATTCTCACCTCTTCCACTTCTTGTAGTAACGACCATGGAATGCCACGTGTTATTTCCACCCTTTGGTTTTACTACCGTGTCACTTGGTAGTGCCCCATTAGGAGGAGAATTTAGAGCTTGAGAGATTTGCCCCATTTGAACTTCTAAGTTGTGGATCGATGTGTTGTGTGAAGAAACTTGGGCATCCGAATCGGTATTCTTTTCCATCATTTGCTTGAACATGTTCTCAATATGCCCCATCTCATTGTTTGAAGAACTTGCACCATGGGAAGGATAATGAGGCGGGTTTCTCGGTTGTTGATACATCGAGGACCTTTGAAAACCCGACCACCGATTGCCTTGATTATTGTTCCATCCGCCTTGATTGTTACCTCCCTCCCCCCCCCCCCCTCTTCCCAAAATTTTGTTGATTAATGCCACTCCAATTTCCTTGATTTTTATTGTTATGCCAATTCCCTTGATTGTTGCCACCACTCCAATTTCCTTGGTTGTTAGAATTCCAGTTGCCTTGATTGTTTTGAGAACGCCATTGTTGTTGATTTCGGCCTTGGAAGTTGTTTCGTTGCCCTTGAATGTTTTTCATATATTGCACCTCCTTTTCTTGTTCATTGTAAGAATCATCTGGATCAAAACCAATATCCTCTTGCACATAATTCTCCACTCGATGTTGCACTTGCAGACCCTTGGTCCTTCTTTTGTTCACCATCATGTTCACTCCCTCCATGGCATTGACTTGCTTAGGATTTTGCACTTGTTGAAGTTGAGCATTTGCTAATTGGTTCATGGAGGTGGTCAATTTGGCAATGGCTTGCCCATGGTCATGAAACTCTTTGTGAAGGTGGATCATGTTGGGATCACCTTGTGGAACATTAGCCCGGGATTGCCACGCCGATGATGTTTCCGCCATTTCATCTAAAATCTCGCACGCCTCTGCATAAGGCGTAGTCATGAAATTCCCACCGGCAAGTTAATTCACTACACATTGGTTGGCTGTGTTAATCCCACGATAGAAAATTTGTTGAATCATATTCTCCGTCATATCGTTGTTGGGACATTCTTTAACCATTGTTCTATAGATTTCCCATATCTCGTGTAGTAGTTCATTTGGCTCTTGCTTGAATGCCAAAATTTCATACCGATGTGTAGCCATGTGCCCTAGAGAGAAGAACTTAGAAGTAAACTTTTCCGCCAACTCATCCTAAGTGTGAATGGAATGGTTCGGTAAGAGTTCCAACCAATCTAAAGCTTTCCCCCGTAGAAAGAAGGGAAAAAAGCCTTAGCCTCAATGCATCCTCGGAGATATTTTTTTGTTTGCTCCCCCAACAAGTGTCCACAAACCCCTTCAAATGTTTGTAAGCATTTTGACTTGGAGCATCAGTGAAGAAACCTCGTTGCTCTAGCAAAGTGAGCATCACATTGGTGATTTTCAATTTGCCCGCCAAATACGGGGAGGGACTATTGCACTTCCATATCCTTCATTGGGTAACACCCGGTGTGGAGCCGCTCGTGGTGGAGGTGGGGATGGAGCGGGGACATTGTCATGAGGCACTAGGCCTCTTCTATTGTCTTGAGGTTCAAGAGGAACCTCATCAACTTGCTCATCCTCGACGTCCACATCCCCCAAAGCAATATTTCTGAGCTTATTGTTTGCCATGGTTGTACCTACGATTTCTCAAACAAGTTAGTAACACAGAAGGAAAAGAAGATACTCCAAAAACACACCCAAACATATAGCTAACACCGTTAACTCCCCGACAACGGCACCAAAAATTGATCACGTCCAAACGCACACCTCAATAGAGATATGAAACGGTCGTATGCAATCATAAATACACAACTAGAAGTCGGGGTCGAATACACAGGGAGCTAAGATGGGAGTTAGGGGTATATATTTCAAATGAGCAATTGGATTATCTAGATTGCACTTACACAAGAAGGATTTGTTTACTATTTCTAATGTTACTCTAATGATTGCAAAATAAAGAACGAAGACTAGAGATAATTATTCTTCAGGTTTTTCCAATTGGATTAAAGGCCTAGGGCTACGACCATAACCTAGGTGTTTGCCTAATGGGATAAAGACGTTAATGCTTGTGTAGTTGATTGGGGTGTATTATAGCTCACAACTCTACATTACCCACTTAATACCTCTCGGTCAGAGAGTGGTTTTGCCCAATTTGGCTTTCTCAAGAACAAATGGGTATCTACCAAAATAGTTGATAAGAGCTTAAGTCAGGTTATTACTATCTCTAGGTTGAACCCTTTAATTGGGTTAATTAATCTCTCAATTGATCTAATTCCTTGTTAGCTAAGTTATTCTAGGCTAGGTCCCTCTTTCTCTAGTAGAGACTAAGTCAAATAGGTGTGGATTAATGTTTACAACCATCAATTCTACAATTGAAGCATGAACTAAGCTAAATAATAAACACCCAATCATAAACAAGCACTAAATTAATCACCCATAAGGTTTACACACTAGGGTTGGGTCAACACCCTAGTAGAGGTCTAGTTACTCATGATAAAAATTACAGAAAATAGAGAAGAAAAACTAATTAAACTCATATTGGAGGATTAAAATAAAGAAATCCAACGTTAAAACACCAAATAATATAAAACTTCCTAAAGTAGTAAGGAATAACGGCTACAGCAACTTCAGAGGTTCATAACATGACCTAATTTGTGAAAACTCGTCTATTTATACAGGGCTAAAAATCTCGGACAAAAATGCCCCTCGGGAGGTTCTGCGGCTGCACAATTCCATGTGCGGTCCGCAGATTTCTTCATCTGGCAGGAACTGGAGTTATGCGGCCGCACATTTCTGAACTGCAGCCGCGAGTCAATCTTCTGCGGCCGCACACTTCTGGATTGATCCTGCAAGGCAACTCTTCTATGGTCCGCACAATTAGGACTGCACCGCACAATTCTTGTGCGGTCCGCAATTCACAGAGGCTCCTGGATTTTGTCTTTTTGCATATCTCTGATCTTCGACTCATAGCCCAGCTTTGCGGCCGCACAATTCTTGTGCGGTCTGCACTTTGCGCAAATGTCTGCTAAATTCTTCCTCTTGGTTTGCGGCCGTAGATGGAATTTTGCAGTCCGTAATTTCTTCTGTGGACCGCACGTTTATGCTTCTGTGCCTTTTATTGCCTTGTGCTTCGGAATACTCTTTTTTGAGTCGGATTTCATCTCGGAAGATCAACTTCCATCATTCCTGCAATTTTGCACAATTTCATCAGTTTCGGGAACACAATTCAATGCTTTTAGACTAAAACAAAAGCTAAAAGGTGCTAATAAGCAGTCAAAATCCCCACTTATCAATTCACATGGGTAAATATTAAAGAACTAGAAAGTTCTTTACGAATTCTCTTATATTGCTTGTTTTTATTAATTAATAGACCAACTAAAATTGGGATTGAATCCCATGAATACTGAAAATATCAAAGGTGAATATGAGCCCATTCACCTGTCATGTATACCACATAAGATGCATCTATGAGATGGTTACATCTGCGATTATTATTAACCCACAACCTGGTGTTTGCGAGGTAACTTGCTCAATAATTTAATTTAGAGCATAATTTCCAGATTTTCTATTCAAGACAATTCATCTTGATAAGTTGGTTTATTTTACAGTTGATTTAGCAAAATAATTTATTAAGTGCCTTTACTTAATAGCTAAAGTGTTGCTTATGAGAACAAAGTCATCTATATCAGTTTGATATAGGTTATATACAAAAGTATATTACATTCTCCCCTCACAAGTGGTTCAGGGTCAGGAATCAAATAATTCGATCTTATTATTATTATTGATGTGAGGTGTATATTTTGATTAACACCATAATGCACAAAGGTGGGTTTCCAAAGTTGAGGAAGCAAGTTAGTTTTTCTAACATGAGGGGGAGACAGGATAAACAGTTTAGAAAAAGTTACGTGCAATGAATTATCATTTGTACATCTAGATCCTCGAATAAAATAATATGAACTTGAAGTTCATAAAAAGATAATTCATCTGCATTATATTGTAAAACATGCTAGACGCATTTGCTGACCAAAGAAAGTAACTATATTCTCACTGCAAATGCTCATATTAGAATAAGTCCTAGAAGGACAAAGTCTATGGTACGCTTAAAGTGTATAGATAAATCAGCTTCAAATAAAATTCTTGATAAAGAAGATGAGAAAATGATCAAAATGATCATAAAAAGGAGGCAAGTGATCTAGAAAATCACATGACATAATACTTCATAAAATATCAGGAGAGGTTTAAGTACCTGAAAATATGAAGGAAGAGGTCTCTATGTTATGTCGTTATGAAAAAATGTTGGAACCGATATAAAATGTTCATCAACGACATCTATGATAACGCAAGTATAGATGAGGATCTTAAGTCTATCGAATATAGACACAAAAATATTGGCCAAACGGAAGAGACAAAATTCAAGTAGAATTGGTTTCATATAAAAGACATGTAGTTTTGGACTTGTAGTTCAAACACTTGAAAGCATAAAGTCAATGGAGTGTGCAATGACTTTTATCCATCTTATATGTCTAGCATGACATGAAAACTTGATATGCATCTAAATTAAAGTCTATTATATTGCTTATATGCCTTAACTTATATGATAATCCTTGAAGGATTTAAATCGTTTAAAGCATATACAATTCGTGGTCCTGTAGTACCACAACCTAAGTGCAATTTATGCACATATGTATCTTGCTATAACTATAAGCATGATAATACGATTGCAAGAGTCTTTACCCCTATGTGAAGATATCGAAATGACAATTCCAACAAGATCGTATAAAAACAATACATCTCTATCAAGAATGATGATTTCAAGGTACAACATATTCATTCAAGTTAATATGGCTAATTTGTTTATCAGATCTCTACCAACGATCTTTTGAAGATGTTGCACAAGATTGGAATGCAAAGGGTCAAAGATGTGAATTGATTGTCTCATCAGGAGGAGTCAATACGCGTTGTACTCTTTTTTCCTAACAAAGTTTTGTCCCACTGGGTTTTCCTTGCAAGATTTTTTAACGAGGCAACCAGAAGTCGTATTATTAAACATGTGTACTCTTTTTCCTTCACTAGAATTTTTTTCCACTGGGTTTTATTTTAGTTAAGATTTTAACGAGGCATGTTACCTATTGAATAGACATTCAAGGGGGAGTGTTATAAATAGTATTTTATTTATGGTAAATGTCTATATTTTAGAGAGATTTTAGGGTTTGTTACTTGGTGGCTAAGTCACTTTTCCCTATAAATAGAGGGGTTCTATTCCATTGTAATTCATCCTAAATCAATAAGAATTTCCTCTCCCTACTTTTCTCTGCAATACTATTCTTCTTCTTTTATTGTTTTATAACATTTTCGTTATTGTTCTTTCTCCTTCTCCTGCCGCTATTAATTATTGGCCCAAAATCTTCCATTTTTCTTTTTACCAGTACTCGCAAGCATTTGACATATTGTAAAACCTGGTGACTAAAGCAAATTCAGGATTTAAAGTTTATGGGTTCTTACAATAACTTCAAGTTAATATACAATAGTAATTGGGTTCATCATCAAATTTTTATAACTATTTAATAACTTTTTAATAGATATATAAGGTCTACACAAAAGTTACTGAGTTCCCTTGAACTTATATCTGCAACCCTAAATCCGCCATTGCCCTGGTGATAACTTATATGTATTCTTTACCTTAAATTTCTCTGTCAAGGTTTTTTTTTTTTTTTTTTTTTACATACGAGTTACGATTTATTGCTGCTTGAAGATAGATTACAATTGATAAAGGAGGGCTAGGCTTGGCCTTCATTTTAACTATGTTAACCTGGGTTAACCAGGTTAAATATACACAGTTATGGGTGACAAACAGTCGGGTCGGGTCGAATATGGGTCGAGTCAAAAACGTGTAATGCAAAAACGGATAAATTATCTGACCCGACCCACAGTTAATATGGATAAAAATGGGTTAACCGGCGGATAATATGGATATCCATATTATCCATAACTTCTTGAATATGATCACTTTCGGGAGAATTTAGTCTCTCAAACTTGAGGAACCCCCAATTTGAAGTTTTACAAATATAAGAGTTAAACTCATTAGTTATCCATTGGTTATCTATTTTCTAAATGAATAATATAGTTCTTATCCACATTTAACTCGTTTTTAAAAAGTTCATTATTTAACCTATTTTTTAGTGGATAATATGGGTAGATAACTATTTTCTTTTAACCATTTGTCATCACTATACACAATTTATGTTCCAAAAAAGGCAAAAAGTAACAATAAAGCTGGTACTTCGAGGTGGCTTAAGGATGAGCACACCAAGTTTTTTCTTCTTGACTCGACGATGCAGGTTATTGTCATCTATCAGTGTTCAAAAAACCTCTAATTTGTCTTGATATAGTATTAAACCTGTCAAGTAATTGTTCTTAGTAACTTAGAAATTGTCTGCAAATCTATGTGAATATCTCTTCCATAAGCATACATTTAATGACTTCACATGAAATTATGTGAGCTAGCTTAAGCATAATATGATTGAACATAAACCCTTGACACACGTGCTAAACTTAACAAAAATAGTATAACATTAAACCAAAAGATCAAATTTGGTAAATGTGAAAAAAAAAAAACATAATCATTTACAATATCACTTATAACCAAATTAAATACATTTATTTACAGGAAACTCAAACTAATGCACTAGTACATGAGCACAATTGACGAAGTTTACCAAATACTGGATGTTTATCACCTGCTATGATCAGTACATATGTTTAATAATTATTTCCAAAAAAAAAATACAAATAGTGATAAATTTTGAACCCAGTAAATCAAATTAAACGACATATGGTGGAATCTTGATCAACTTGAACCCATAATGTTCAAAATTTTAGATCCGCCTCTGCCATCACCTTAGCCAAACATCAACCAAACTTAGCAGGCCACATTCACAGAATTATTAGCCGCAGGAGTTTTCTTGGAAATCCTACTACCTAATAGGAAAAACCCAAAAACATGTCCGACCACGACAACTATGAAAACACCAACGTTAAAAGACATAAGAGCAAGCATGACAAGATAAGCTAGGGTTACTCTTAAACCATGCACGAGGGTTCGAACAAAAACATTTTTCGCCTCGCCATTTTTAAAGTAGTTACAATGAGAGAGCCATTCCACAAGGACAGAGAGCACGAAGACCAAGATGAGGGCGAGGACGTACATGCCCGTGCGCGTACCTGGCCAGCCTGAGAAAAGAATTTCGGCATTTTTGCTCCATAAAAAGGTCATGTGTGTCATTCCCATATTGTCCATGTGATTTTGCGCAGGACTATTCATAGGCGATGGTGGTGACATTTCTCCTCCCATTCCTGGCATGTTATGATCCATGGCTTGTGCAGATTATTTTAAGCAGACTGATAATGAAATAAAAGGAGACTTGTTATTATATATAGAGGAATGAGAAGGGCAAATTAAAACCTTGTGTAGTACACACTGTACTGCTTGGGTTGACTACACTTGTACTTCCTTTTATTCAGTTCTTTTGTTTGTTCTTCCTTTGAAACGTAAATAAGGGGGAATGAAAAGCTTTTGATTAAATTAAAATTAATTTACATCTAAGTGATTAAAAGATAATCAAGAAATAGATAAAAGTCGTCGCTGATCACCTTAGAAATATATCCAAAATATAATTATAATGGTATGACCACTTCAGATAACACAAAATTGGAGGAATTTAAACGGGACTTTTCATGCCTTATTACTTATTAGACAAGACTGGGAACATTTTTGATCGCGAAAAATTCTATTCTTGTTCTTTTTAAATAAAAAGAATTATCTTTAGGATCTATGTCCTATGTTATATATACTGACAATATATATATATATATATATATATATATATATATATATATATATATATATATATATATATATGTCTAAAAACCTAAAGTTGCTTCCACGCCACAGAGTAGAGAAGCAAATGGTTCTATGTGCACATACATCACAAACGGACGCTTTTGGTGATAGGGCATCAAGCTGCAGTTGATAATTCATTTATCTTCACCATTTTGCATGATTCAATAATATGATATTATATATATTATATACTATATATATATATTATATATATATATATATATATATATTAAAGTTGAATTTACGAAAGGGTATTTTAAAGTTTGAGCTTAGACATGAATCACTTGAAAAACAAATTGAATTTGTTTGAGTGGAATCTATCATTGATTCATTTCATTTGAAAAACTCCTCAAATCTATTTTTTAGACTTCAATTTCTCTATTACATCTTGTTTGGATAGTTGTTATGTATTGTTTCATGATGTATCGTATAATATTGTATTGTATTGTACCGTATCATTTTGATGTATATAATGTTTGGATAGATTGCTTTGTTTTCCATCGTTTCATGATGTCATGCACCTACAAGACGAAGAATAAACTTGCAATATTATAAAGAAAAAGTAAGGTACGAGGTAAAATTATTATATAAAATAGAAGGGTAAATGATAAAATAGAATTATTTAATAATAAAAGGGGGCACGATGAGGAAAAAAAGGTAACGACGCGATCACACCAAATCGGTAATTCCATAAAGTGGCAATTTTCTGTTAGTAATCTGTATTCGAAAATATATTCAAAAAATATAAACAAAGTAAAATCAAAAATCCAAAAGAAGAAGAAAATTTATTCGAGCCTACTGATTCACAGTGTTTCCTTAAGGAACTTAAGCCCCACCAAGTACCAGAGGCATAAGATTATTTTCTCCCAGGATAGAATGGATTACCCTCACTGGTGTAGCGGCACTTCAAATTCCAGTGACCAACAAACTCAAAAATCGGTAGCAAATCACACTTACTATAGTTTTCTTTCTATTAAGAAACAGTGCAGAAGAAAGAAGGAAAAAACAAAATTTTCGTAAGGAAAATTTGTGGGAAAGATCATGTATTTATAACCAAAAACCGAAGAGTTGCAACTCTTCATTTAAAGGCTGCAACTCTGTTGGTTACCCAAGTACACGCAAGTGTATGTGGCCGTCAAATAATAAAATGACTCGAAAGCCGGATGTCGATCCCACGAAGACTTAGATCAATTGTTAACTAAGCAAACTAAAATCAGTTAATTGTCCAAGATAATCAAGAGTGATGTTTTTCTATTAATCTACTATTACGGAAATTAAACATGTAACAACTAATTTATCAAGAATGCAAATGTGTATGATGAGATTTTAATTCAGAGGAGATGAAGATTCCAAGGTTGTGGTTGGTTTATCAGCCATATTAAGTTCAATAATCACACTCGTTAATCTAGATTATCTATGGTTGCTAATTAACCAGATCGTTTATATGAATAACATGTTCCCACAATACTACTCATTTGTCCATAATATATCAATCATATATTCCTATGGTATTGAGTCTATCATGAACGAATATAATACGGTATTCAACTAAGCAAGACTGTTAGGTATATTCCATCCTAATCGTGAAATCTTTCCCCGAGCCACGGGTTCAGAAACGAGCTCTCTTTAATTCTACTCTAATCTAAATACGGATTTCACAAGCATAAAATAGATAGTAGGGTGAATTGCTAGCTACAACAATTCACGAGTTAAACTAGAATTAAAGAAACAACCACAAGATGATAATCCAAATTAACGAAGTTATAATTAATAAACATTAATAATCATGTCAACTACAACCCTGGAAACTAGAGTGCTTAGCCACTCATGTTAGTAGTAACAACTTTCCAAGTATTTTGCGTAAAAAAAAATACAAAAAAGATGAAGGATTGAATAACTTGATGATTTTCTCCTCCAAAGAATGTTCCCAACGTCTTCTCCCTTCCAAAATAGTCTCCTTAGGTCTAAGGTGTGTCAAAAGTCCTAAAAATAACGTTTTCACATGTATTTATACCAAGTAGGGTCGGGCCCAAATAAAACCACCTTTTTCTATGCAAAATAGGATTGGGACTCTGTAAAAATTGCACAGGTGCACCGCATGGGGCAACGCGCCACACGGTGTGCTTGTGGGGTTTATCACAGAGAGTGCAAAATTGACAGAAGTAGAAAATGGGCAGTCGCGGTGTGCCACGCGCCGTGGGTGTGTTGTTTTCTCGGAGTCCAATTTTTTTCTTGATTTTTGATATCCAGATGTGGTTCTCGATCCCCGAACGCGATCCTGGCTTAATCACTTGGGCTGTTACTCAGATTTCAAAGCTCCAAATAGCTCAAGTTCGTTCCATAACATCTATATAGCTCGAAATCACTCCTGCAAGGCATAAAATACGTAATTAGTGCAAAACACTAGCGATTAAAGCTCAAACTCAATTAAAGTGCAGTAAATTAGAGTGCAATAAGCGACTAAAATACGTAATTGTAGTCTATCATCAAACTCAAAATGGTTGTTTATAAAAATGGAGGAAAATCAATTTACCATTACAAAAATGGCTTTTAATTAAAATAATATTACGTTAATCTTAATATTAACAAATAAATTTGGTTCAAAAATTAATCAATCAAATCTTTTGACCGAAGCCGAAGCCGAGCGAGCGATGACGACCACGGCGTGCGGCTTACCTTCTTCTCAACTCTTTAAGAGCTAGAAGACGTGCAATTGTATATATACCCATCAAAACTCTTTTCCTACTCCAATATGGGACAATGTCCCTTTGTCAAAGAGAAAAATTAAAAATTTTCATTTTTCCCTCCATTTCCCATTCACTCTATTTTATGTTATTATAAGCTTAAACCTAACAATCCCCCATATGAATTGGGAATGGCTATATCACGAAAATATGCATGAAAAACTATGTGATTTACATGCAAGGATTAATCGCATCTGGATAAGTAGGTTTCCTTTTGAACTTTCCGTAGTGAACTTATGTCGGATATACTCGATCAATAGGTAGATTGTTATCTTTGAACCATCAAACTTTTGTGTATACCTAGACAACCATAAGTCATACGATCAACCCTTAACCGTCTTGGTTCTCATTGTTATATTCGTTTCAGCCATGAACACCGCCTGGTTTCATAAGTGCGTAAAGAACTGGCCTTGCAAAGTACTCCTTGAAGCGGCTAACACTTCACACTTACATAGGTGATTCCAAAATGTGTCATCTCGTAGATACACTCTTTGATATACCCCGTATCAAATTTAGAAACCGTTAAAAAGCGTTAATATTTTATCCTTGGTACTGAACATTGTCTCATCACGAGAATGGACCAAAATTTTAGTTGACAATGTTGAACCGTCATTAATAACTTTGTTTGATCTCCTTGAAACTAGATCTTGAGATCTCCAGTATTCTAGATAGAGTTACCGCCACAATGACTTGTTCTCAGCCATTGCCTATTTCCCTCGATGATCTTTCAATTACCTCTCTAGTTAGGCTTTTTGTAAGCAGATCCGATATATTATCGCTTGACTTTACGTAGTCAATTCTGATAATCCCCCTAGAGAGTAGTTGCTTAACGGTTTTATGTCTTCGTCGTATATGACGAGATTTTTTGTTATACATAATGCTCCCAGCCCTTCCAATTGCTGCTTGACTATTGATGGTAGTCTAGAAACCCGTAGTTTAGTTGTAGTTTACACTCTATTTACTATACTTTACATGTGTTTGAGCTTAAATGATAGTGAATTGCACTTATTAAATATTATATGCCTTACAGGAATTGATTCCAAGTTAAAAGATAAATTGGAGCTAAATCGAACAAGTTGGAGCTTTGAAGTCTGAGTAAAAACCCAAGAAATTAAACCGGGATAGAATTCGGGGGTCGAGGACCAAGTCTGGATGCCAAAAAGTGAATGAAATAATTCACTATGAGAAAATTATTGTCACGACCCAAAATCCAACTAGTCGTTATGGCACTTAATCCAACCCGCTAGGTAAGCGAATTAACAACTATCCAACTTAATGAGATTGATTAAGAGAAGAAATGACAATATAACTACCTTTATACAAGAAATTTCCAAGGACTGGTAGTAGAAACCATGAACTTCTAAGAATTAAATTTTTACAAAAACTGAATGTAATAATTACAACATCTGTTTGAAATGTAATTGAACAGAATTCAAATCTAATGCTACCAGGGACAACTGATAGCCATAGCTGGAACGCAAGGTACATCTTCAAATCCAGCTCCCGCCAAACACAGCAACATCAACATCCAACATCTGCATGCAAGGTGCAAAACTGTAGTATGAGTACAACCGATCCTATGTACTCAATAAGTAACAAACTTAACCTTAGGTTAAAAGTAGTGAAGAGCTGGGACAAGGGTCAGAGTCCAACTCCAATAACCGGCCACGCTTCATAACAATATAATAAAAATGGTACAAGAAAATAACTCAGAGATAAGATGCTCAACTTGTTCAGAGTTACGGAAAATAGGCATGCTTTTCAAGTATAACAATAAATGCCAATTCTTTCACCGAAAATACCAAAAATATGAGTAGGTCTGAAAACTGTGATTTTTTCCAAAAATCTTTCAATAATAATCAAGATGTTTCATTTTTAGATAGCATGAGGAAAGTACATCTCTATACATACATGTTGATAAGCAAGTGAAACCATAAATGTCACCAAAACTGGGTAGCTTGAGGAAATGCATCCCTATGCCTGTATCTCAAGTACGCATGTCAAATGCAATGCATCTCAGTGATGAACTCATATACTCACAGTCGAGTCAGCCGCCGGCGCCCGACAGCGTCTTAACCCCCATACAATTTTTTGGGCCAATTCCCCCTTTGTACTACCAAAAAAGGAGATGCTTGGTAGTTTCCACCGCCTGTCCAGGGTTGAGCCCTGGGATTTGACGGCGGACTTAAAAAGCCGGAAGTGGAGTAATTGTGAAGACTAGCGCAGAAGTTACTAACTTTTTTTATGGAAGCCGAGATCTCTCCGTGACGTGGTCTTAGACTGGTTAATCGCGATGGACCAGTATTTCGAACTATAAGTGTACTCAATCTCATTGTCTCGTATTCTCACTCATCATGCTCAATACTCAACACACTCAGTCACTCAGTACTGTACAGGGCAGATCCAGCCCAAACATAAATATATCCAGGCAGATCCAGCCTAATGTAAATAATTGCTAGCATTGCGCCCACTGTGGATGTGTAGACTCCAAAGGGGCCGATCCAGCCCAAGCGCTATAATAAGCCAAATACTAGCATGAATAAATAAAGCGTGTTGCGGTGTGAAGCCCGATCCCATAAATATCACTCACAACAGACCCTTAGCCTCGCTCAGTCACCAATCTCTCTAATCTCTCGAGCTCACAACACTCATGCTAAGCAACCCAAATCAATGATATGAGATGTGAAATACACAATAACAGAGACTGAGATATGATATGTAATGATGAATGCGACTGAGTACATAACTACAATTAAGCAAATAACTCAACAGCAAAGAACGACCATTGTGGGTCCCAATAGTACCAGCATACAGACTAAACATGATTTCTAGCATAAATTACAGCTCAAGTGCTCTAACACATAGAGTACAGTAAAATTGATCAGACAAGATAGCTACACAGTTCCATGGAATCGATTAAGTAACAATTCACACGGTGCACCCCACACGGCCGTCACCTAGCATGCGCGTCATCTCAACATCGATCACATAACACGTAATTCGGGGTTTCATACCCTCAACACCAAGTTTAGAAGTGTTACTTACCTCGAACAATCCAAAACCAACACCGAGCAGCCAAACGATGCTCTAAAAATGCCACCCCACGCGTACCGACCTCCAAACGGCTCGAAACTAGTCAAAAGCAACTCGAATACATCAAATAATACCAAAGGAAACAAACCCAATCAATAAGGTCGAATCTTTAATCAAAAGCCTAAAATCAACAAAAAATCAAACTCAGGCCCGCACCTCGGAACCCGATGAAACCCACAAAATTCGACAATCCATTCAATTACGTGTCCAACCATACTAGTTTCACTCAAATCTGAATCTGAATCAATCTTTAAAACTCGAAATTCACTCTGTGAAACTTTAGGCAAAACCCCCAATTTCTCTCTTCAATTCCTCAATCAAATGCCAAAAACGAAGATAGATTCATGAAATAAAATCAAAACCGAGTAGAGAACACTTACCCCAATCCATGTGGTGAAGATCGCTTCAAAGATCATCTCAATCCGAGCTATATAGCTCTAAATATGCTAAAATGGCCGAAACCTCCGAAATAGAGTACTTTATAATCACTTGGCGGATTAATGAATCGTGATTGCGGAAACACCATTGCGATCGTGAAGAGGAAAATTTCACTGCCAAGAATCACCCTATGCGATCGCAGAACAAACTTCGTAATTGCAAAGCACAAAAAGCTCACCCTTGAAAAGTCACTACGCGAACGCGGCCCCAGGCTCGCGAACGCGATGAAGAAGCCATGAAGACCTGCCCAGCTAAGCTCTACACTGTGAACGCCTGCGCACCTGCACGAACGCGATGCTCAATCTGCCGCAACCTATGCGAACTTGGACCATCATTTGCAAATGCAAAGAAGAAGAAATACCCTGCTTCAATTTTTGCTTACGCGATCGCATTCCCATATTCGTGATCACGAAGAATGTTTGGTTGCACCAGATATTAGTATACACCAGCAATGCCAACATTAAGGAAAATGGTTCGAAAACCATCCGAAACACGCCCAAGCCCCTCGGGACACCATTCGAACATTCCATCAAGTTCCATAACATGATACAGACCTACTCGAGGCCTCAAATCACACATAACAATATCGAAACGATGAATTGCACCTCAATTCAAACTAAATGAACTTTGAACTTCCAACTTCCAAAACTCACGTTGAAACATATCAAATCAATCCAGAATGAACTCAAATTTTGCACACAAGTCCCAAATGACATAACGGAGCTATTAATTCCCGGAACCAAAATGCAAATCCGATATCATCAATGTCAACTCCCGGTCAAACTTATGAACTTTCCAAACCTTCAAATTTCCAACTTTCGCCAATTAGCGCCGAAACCTTCTAGAAATATCCAAATGCAAATTCGGGCATACGTCCAAGTCCAAAATTACCATCCGGACCTAACGGAACCATCAAAACTCCATTCTGGAGTCAAATACACAAAAGTCAAACTTGTTCAACTCTTCCAACTTGAAGCTTCAAACATGAAATTTATTCTTCTAAATCACTTGCGAATAATCTGAAAACCAAAACCGTCGATTCACACAAGTCACAAACATCATACGGAGATACTCATGCCCTCAAACTAGCGAGCGAAGTACAAATGCTCAAAACGACCGGTCAGGTCGTTACATTCTCCCCTACTTAAACATACGTTCGTCCTCAAACGTGCCAAGAGTTGTTCCAAAGCCATCAATCACTATGTAACCATACCATGCACATACCCGAGGGTGATCCCATGTCACCCTAATTCATATAATCCTGACAGCACAACCAAACTTAAGATCCTTAATCCAACTTTAGCCCATAAATCGTGGATCCCAATTTCCAACATTCGGAATTTCCTATAAGAACCAAATCTCGCATCTACACATTTTATAAGTCTGAACAAGCTACATCAAGCCATAACCATAACCCAAGTCACAATCACATGATATACCACATAACTCAAATACTCATAGCAATACCTTCCGACCGCAATAGCCGCTCGATAACTAACTCGACACCGGTAACAAACCTCATATCAACTAAAACCTTGTTCTGAACCTTTGTACACTGCCAATGATGAAAGAAACCTGCAAAAACTCTTAACCATTCATCAGATCGACAAGTCATAGAGCTCTCTCTCGTCCGACAGGAACCAAAGCCAAATCCTAAGCCAACTTCCGATGTTATTCCTCCATACATACCATAATCAAATCCGATATTACCCATTCTAGGTCCAATGACCTCATCTCATCAAACACAATCATTCTAGTGGCAGGCCACTCCATTAACACCTAAAGCCACCAACCATGCACCAATAAGCAACAATCCAAATGTACCCAACAATGGAAAATGACTCAAATGAGAGAACCGTCCCGCAAACTCAACAAGTACAACCACAACACAATTCTAAGAACCCATCACACACCGATCCATATGAAATACCTCAAGCCCCTATGCTCAAAATCAACAACCATAGGGAATTTGACACCAAGTACACAAATTCATGACCATAACCATAGATAAGCAAACAACACAATATACCACAGCCCAGGAAGACCATAACCAAAGCGCAATTAACCATTCAACACCCTAATACCCATCTTGCTCAAATTCCACTATAAGGCCTAAATGGAACCGCACCATGTGTGCATATAACCAACAAATCACAACCCCTCGTAGCATAGAGGAGCAAAACATAGATCATATCAGAACACGAATAAGCCCAACCTAACCGAATGGCACATCTCTTAACTATAGCAGTACAGAGTTAACCAATCCAACCCTGTGTAAAATACATATCCTCGTTGGGCTTACCAATGGGCCCCCAAATCAACCCTGGTCGTCCACAAATAGAAAAATAATCCTCTGAAAGTCCACAATGACCTAGCCATTACACATATTATCATCTGGCCAGCTTTGCCCACATCTTCACAGTACACAACCCCGAAACAATCTGTTTTTGAGAACTCTCAGTCTCCAAATCCATAGAACACATGAATCACCATAGCCGATCCCAACTCCACCACGCGAATGATTAACACATCTCTCATAAATAATCATCCCCACGAGAAATATTTCTATAATTCTCCCGTGCCACATAGCAAAATTTGAACATCAGTAGTCGGTCAACCAGGCGAGTACCGCAATACTAACGTAGCATCCATAAGTCAACACATAGTGCGCCTTCTAAATTGAGCATCTTTCTCAGGAATTACCAAATAGTTATAACATTCATCTAAATATCTGAAACTGTCCATGTTGTCCAACATTCATGACCTTCCCTCCAAATCTGGACTGTGACTTTGCACATGCAAATATCAATCCCACATAACACACCGCATATATCATGCCATCATATTAAAAGTATGAAATCTCATAATCAACCCTAAGTCACCAGCAGAATACATACCCGAAAAGTCAGAAACCTTCCATTTGATCCCATCCAGGAGAAAATCATAATGCACAACATGCTACTCACGCCGGTAGGAAATACCCATCTCAAACCGTGGTAAAACCATGGAGAACTCTTCGAAACCCATTTTCACATAACCAAGCCATCAGAACGAAATATCTTTAGCTCAACCAAGCCACGCAAGTCGCCAAAACCCAAAAGCATTGCCACAAAACACATGTAGGACCTCACCACATCACACGTACCCAAAGAAACGACTATAACCATTACCGTGCCGATCCAACCTACTATCAAGTTGTCCTACTCCTCCGAGTTCCTTTTAAATTACCCTCAAGTTGACACTTCCCCTTGCCAGAACACCACGATCCTCAACCAAAACTCACCACACGAGACCCTAGCATGAAACCACACCGCCCTAAGGCCCATAAGCCGTTGCATTCCCTCTTAAGCACCCAAAAGTACCACAACCGAGACACCCACTCTGAAGAGACCTTCTATGATTCTAAATCCGTTTCCTTCACCTTCCTGATACTGAAATGTAGAATCCATAATGATATATAGAAATACCGCAAGTCCTGACACCATCCGATGCAAATCTCAGATTCTAGCCATATACAAGTCTGGAAAATTCTCAACTGCCACATGTAAATCTTGAATCCATTAGAACCTTCTCGAGAGTCATCTACTATGCTCAAATCTCAATTGCACCACCCAAACGGACCGGACAACCTATGCTCAATTAACACAACAACACCCCAAAAAAGTAATCATGCCTTAACGCAACCAAGCAAATCTCTACTCCATGCGCACTACGTCCATCACGAATAACAACTCAAATCATTCCATGATTTCCATGTACCCATAAAGTTTAATACACCATGAATCCAGAAATTCCCTTGTTTAAGTCATCCTCAGAACCAGTTTCTGCAAGTCATAACCGATCTACAAGTATGCCTCAGACTAAAACCAATACAACACATAACCATTCAATCAAATCATTGGTAGTAGACTCCCCCACTTGGCTCATAGCCATATATCAAAACACTCGATAACTCACAATGCCCATACTCTATTACTGGCATAATCCCGCACCGATATTCAACTCAATCCTTCATAAGTTCATGTAACACAAACCATCTAATACCTCAAATAATTTGCAAATCTCGCATTCACCCTCATGACGGTCAGGTCAACCATTACAACTGATCCAATCCCAATCGCACAAATATAACCTATTGGTAGAAAAGAAAGCCTCCGCACAACATCATAAGGATCACACATCCGTAGATTACCTCGCAGGTTATAACCCACCTACTTAGCCTCAAGCTAACATCTCTCTATACCCTTTCACAACCACAACTACTATGCAATCACTAAATCTTCCTGAGTCTGAACTCATCAAAAAGACACGAGAATCTAATTCGTTCCACAATTAATAAACATGAAATATCCTTCAATACACTCATAACACGAGACTATACGTCAGATCATGGCAAAAATCAAGCACCCAATAGTCCTCTTCACATCCCAAGCAAACTCTTCCCGTCACATTAATACCAACTAAACACACCCTGCAATCACATCATACTAATCATATAGCCATCCAACCACTCTTCGAGCCACAAATCCCACTCATAGGGACACTACCGAACATATAAGTCCAAAAGCACATGCTCACATAACCAAAATCATCGTGATCAAGCTACAGCCAAACTCGGCCTCAAGTCCTTTAGAATGGCTCATCATCAGCACACAAAAATTACATCTCGCACCTCATCCATCGAATCACAAGCCGTCAATGCACCGCTGATACTGAGTGCTCACATGTGCACATGAATGCATGGAAGGGATTCAAGAGTTACGCTTCAAGCTGAATCAGTGCCGCATGATAAGGAAATAAAGATGGGAATTTTATCCCAAATGCCCTGTAGCCTCTCGAAGATAGGTATGGACGTCATTATACCAATCTGCAAGACTCTACTAGACACTTGCTCATGACTTGTAGAAGCTATAAACCTAGAGACTTGATACCAACTTGTCATGATCCAAAATCTAACTAGTCGTGATGGCACCTAACAACCCGCTACGTAAGCCAATTAACAACTATCCAACTTAATGACATATATTAAGAGAAGAAATGACAATACAACTGCTTTTATACAAGAATTTTCCAAGGACTGCTAGTAGAAATCATGAACTTCTAAGATTTAGATTTTTACAAAAACTGAATTGTAATAATTATAACATCTGTTTGAAATGTAATTAAATAGAATTCAAATCTAACACTACCAAGGACAAGTAATAGCCATAACTGGAACGCAAGGTACATCTTCAAATCCAGATCTCGTCGTACACAGCAACATCAGCATCCAACATCTGCACGCAAAGTGCAAAAGTGTAGAGTACAACCGACCCTATGTACTCAATAAGTAACAAACTTAACCTTAGATTAAAAGTAGTGACGAGCTGGGACAAGGGTCAAAGTCCAACTCCAATAACCGACCACGCTTCATAACAGTATAATAAAAATGGTACAAGTAAATAACTCAGATATAAGATGCTCAACTCGTTCAGAGTTACGAAAAATAGGCATGCTTTTCAAGTATAACAGTAAATCCCAATTCTTTCAACGAAAACACCAAAAATATGAGCAAGTCTGAAAATTGTGATTTTTTCCAAAAATCATTCAACAATAATTAAGATGTTTCATTTTCAGATAGCACGTGGAAAGTACATCTCTAATACCTACATGTTGATAAGCAAGTGAAATCATAAACGTCACAAAAACTGGGTAGCATGTGGAAATGCATCTCTATGCATGTATCTCAAGTACGCATGTCAAATGCAATGCATCTCAGTGATGAACTTATGTACTCACACTCTCAGAGTACTCAATCTCACTGTCTCGCATTCTCACTCATAATACTCAATACTCAACACACTTAGACACTCAATACTATTGATAACTAGGGAATATGATGCATTTTACACTCCTTCATGCTCAAGTTTTGATTAGAAATGTGTACAAAATAGTCCCAAAGGCTCACTAGTTGTGCTTGATTGCAGGTTTGATCAACAAGGTGACAAAGTGTCAAAAAACCAGCTCAAAAAGGAGTGAAACTTGCACAAGTACCAAGACAAGACAAAGATTAGTCAACCAGGGCCAGTGCGGCCGCACACCATTCTGTGTGGTCCGCACAAGTGATGTTCAGAGAGGTTGTTATCCAGGCCAAAAGGCAATGCGGCCGCAAGGGGTTTTGTGCGGTCCGCATTGGGATCATTGCGGCCGCACTCGATTTAGTGCGGTCCGCGGAGCCAAGGTTCAAAGAGTGGTATTTTTTAGGTTGAAGCTCAATGCGGTCCGCGGTCCTTTTGGTGAGGACCACAATGGAAGCCACCGCGGCCGCACTCGATTTCGTGCGGTCCGCATTGCCCAAGTTCAGAGAGCTGATTATTCAAGTTGAGAGCCTTAGTGTGGCCGCACTTGTTTTTGTGCGGTCCGCACTAGCCCTGCAGGGGTATTTTTGTCTAGAATTTTCAGCCTAGTAAAAATAGATTCTTTTCCCATTTTTAGGTAATCAGATAGTTTTAGACGTAGAGCTGCGCTCGTGACTTCGTTTCTTTTACTATTTTGAGTAATTTTAGCTTAATTTCACCATTGAATCTTCAAGTTTTATTTAGAAATTAATTATTATGAGCTTATTTTCATCTATTTCTTTGTTTTTCTCTTTAATCATGAGTAGCTAGACCCATCAGCTAGGGTTGTAGCTCAACTCTAGTGTGGGTAATTGATGGATCTTATGTTTTAAGGTTTGATTGTCTATGGGTGTTTGATATTTGGACTAATTTATGGTTTTTTTGTTGAATTAGTGGTTGCAAATACTAGTTTATGCTTTGTTGATTTTGGCTCTTCTTGAGAGGGAGAGCCTAAGTCTCTAGAATTAGTCCAACAAGGAATTGGGGCGTACTCAAGAGAATTGATAGCCCTAATTAAAGGGTTAAGCCGAGAGATCGTAATACCCGACTTGAACCTTAATTGCTTGCACAAATGTTCATACCCAATTGATCTTGAGAAAGTCAATTAGGGCAAAATCACTCGAATTACCGAGAGGTATAGAGTGGGTAGAATTGTGCAATGGTTATATCGTAATCTCCAAGTATGACAAACTAGACTTAGATATAAGAAACCGTTAATTATCCACCTAGGTGAAGGTCACTACCCTAGTGCCTTTTATCTCATTAGAACATCTTCAATAGCTTCCTCTTAGCATAGCGTAGCTCAATTTAGCATATTGGTAGTGTAAATTTAGACGTTAATCAAAAACCCAAAAATGTTTAGAAGTGCAACTAAGATCAATTACACAACTCTAACTAGATAGAAACTCAATTCCAACTTCTAGCTCCCTGTGGAAATATATCCGACCTTATCGGGTAAAAGCTGCTTCGACCTCTCTTGCTACTCTTTAGTAGTACATGGTTGGCCTTGATCACCCTTTTGGTGCCGTTGCCGGGGAGCTAACGGTCTTGATTATCTATCTTAGTAGTTTTGTGAATTGTTCTTTTTTCCTTCCTTGTTACTAATTTTTGTGTGTCACAACTTCAGGTGCAAAATAGTAGCAAACAACAATGACCCTCTTGGCAATGTGATTGCGGGGGAGGAGGTAGGCGATGTTGGAGATGATGAGGTGCCTCTTGTACCTCAAGGGCAACGTAGAGGCCTCCAGGCCAATGCAAATGAAAACATTCCAGACCCTCCTCCGTCACCTCCAAGAGTGGTCCCTCGAGTTCTTCCCAACCAAGGCTATGCGAGTGCAATTGTCCCGCCCCGAATTCAGGCAGGCAATATTCAAATCACCAATGTGATGCTGACATTGTTGGAGTAGCGTGGGTACTTCACGGGTGCTCCCACTCAGAATGCTTACAAACATCTCAAGGGGTTCGTGGATACCTGTTGGGGGAGCAAGCAAACCAATATGTCCGAGGATGCACTTCGATTGAGGCTTTTCCCATTCTCACTTAGAGGAAAGGCATTGGATTGGCTTGAGCGACTTCCCAAAACCATTCCATCACCACTTAGGATGAGTTGGCGAATAAGTTCATTGCCAAACTTTTCTCACCAGGGCACATGGCAGCATTACGGGACGAGATCTTAGCGTTCAAGCAGGAGCCCACAGAACCATTGCACGAGATTTGGGAGAGATATAGAACTATGGTGAAGGAATTCCCCAACAATGATATGACAGAGGCTATGATACAACAGACCTTCTATCGGGGCATCAATACAACGAATCAATGCATAGTGAATCAATTGGCTGGGGGTAATTTCATGAAGCTGCCTTATGATGAAGCTTGTGCAATTCTTGACGAGATGGCTGACACATCCTCCGCGTGGCAAAGTAGGGCCAATGTGCCACAGGGTGACCCCACGGTCACTCATTTGCACAAAGAACTACATGACCATGGACAGGCTATAGCAGAACTTACAACAATAATGAACCAATTAGCAAAGGCATAGTTGCAACAAGTTCAGAATCCTCGCCAAGTAAATGCCATGGAGGGTGTCAACATGCTAGTGAACAATAAAAGACAAAGAGGGCAACAGAACCAAGGGAATTCGGATCAATTTGACAATGATTGTAGTGGATTCCAAGATGATTGTTATGATGGGCAGAATGAATAGGTGCAATATGTGAATAATTATCAAGGCCAAAGAGGCAATTCTTCTAACCAACAGCCACAATGGAGATCCCAGGGAAATTGGGGTAACCAACAGCAAGGCAACAATAATTGGAAAATCAACAACAAGAACAAAATTGGGGAAATCAAAACAACAATCAGGGAAACTGCGGCAACAACAACAATTGGGGTGGAAATAACAACAACCAGGGTGGATGGAACAATAACAAGGGAAATCAGGGGCAAGGCTTTCAAAGACCCCCAATGTACCAACAACCGAGTAACCCACCGCCTTTTCCATCCCAGGGTCCTAGTTCTTCCAATAATGAAATAGGGAGAATTGAAATGATGTTTGAACAGATGATGAAAAAGAGTGCTGACTCCGATGCGCAATTGGCTTCTCACAACACTTCAATTAGAAATTTGGAGGTTCAGCTAGGCAAAATCTCACAGTCCTTGAATACTCGCCCTAAGGGGGCTCTACCGAGTGATACGTTAGTTAACCCAAAGGGTGGCAATAACCATGTTATGACGGTAACTACTAGGAATGGACGAGGTGGTGATGTGAATGCCTACAAACAAAAGCAAGTTTTGGGTGATGAAGTTGAGTTGCAAGAAGATGAGTTCCTTTGGTAGTTGAGAATTTGGTTGATGAAAATGTGAATGAAGAAGTGCGGATTGATATTCAAGATGCCGAGGTGGAAATACAAAATGAAGTGAACCCCTCTAGGGAACACGTAATTGACATGCCGGAGCCGGTTGTGCCAAAAGCCAAGGCACCCTTGCCTAGGCCACCTCCACCTCATCCTCAGAGGCTAGCCAAGCAGAAAACTGAGAATCAGTTCAAAAAGTTCATTGACATGATGAAGAGCTTATCCATTAATGTGCCTTTAGTGGAGGCCTTGGAAAAAATGCCTGGTTATGCTAAATTCATGAAAGATTTGGTGACGAAGAAAAGATCCATGAACTGTGAAACTATTAAGATGACCCACCAAGTCAGTGCTATAGTACATTCAATGGCCGCGAAATTGGAGGATCCCGGTGCTTTCACCATTCCTTGCACTATTGAAAGTGCAGACTTTGCTAAAGCTCTATGTGATTTAGGGCCGAGTATCAACTTGATGCCCTACTCAGTTTTCAAGACTTTGGGGATTGGATAGTCGAGGCCTACTTCCATGAGGTTGCAAATGGCAGATAGATCGATGAAGAGGCCTTTGGGTATTATAGATGATGTGCTTGTCCGGGTGGACAAATTTATCTTTCCAGCTGATTTTGTGATCTTACATTGTGAGGTAGATTATGAAGTTCTGATCATATTGGGGAGACCTTTCCTTGCTACGAGGAAGGCTCTAGTAGATGTGAAAGCAGGGGAATTCACTTTCAGGGTGGGTGACGAAAAGGTGGTTTTTCATGTGTGCAAGTGGATGAAGCAGCCCAATTGTACCGAAGTGTGCTCATTTGTGGATCTTGTCACGGGTGTGATAATCGATGATACTAGTGCAATGATCACTGTGGAGGACCCTTTGGAGGCCGTATTTTGAATCTTGATGTCAATGATGATGAGGGTCGAGTGGAGTGCGTGAATGCTTTACATGGAATGGGCTCTTATTCTTATGAGCCTAGGAAACTCTCTTTGGATCTTGAAAATAGAAAGACTCCTCCAACAAAGCCTTCAATTGAGGAGCCTCCGGTGTTGGAGTTGAAGCCATTGCCTCCACACCTCAGGTATGAATTCATAGGCCCTAATTCAACTATTCCAGTTATTCTTTCCTTTTGTCTTACTAACATGCAGGTAGATGCCACATTGGCGGTGCTCAAAAAGCGGAAGAAGGCAATTGGATGGACTTTAGGTGATATTCAGGGAATAAGCCCCGCATTCTGTATGCACAAGATTATTCTTGAAGATGATGCAAAACCCTCCTTGGAACATCAAAGGAGGTTGAACGAGGCAATGCAAGAGGTTGTGAAAAAGGAGGTGATCAAGTGGTTAGATGCCGGAGTTGTGTACCCTATCTCTGATAGCTCGTGGACTTCACCGGTGCATGTGTGCCGAAGAAGGGTGGTATGACCGTGGTGACCAATGCTAATAATTAACTAATTCCAACCCGTACAGTGACAGGATGGAGGTTGTGCATGGACTACCGCAAGCTGAACAAGGTGACCCGCAAGGATCACTTCCCATTGCCTTTCCTTGACCAGATGCTTGATCATCTTGCTGGGCGTGACTTATATTGTTTCTTGGATGGATATTCTGGGTACAACCAAATCTTGATTGCTCCGGAGGATCAGGAAAAGAAAACCTTTACTTGTCCATATGGCACCTTTTCCTTTTCTCGGATGCCTTTTGGGTTGTGCAATGCACCGGCGACATTCCAACGGTGTATGATGGCCATTCTCACCGATATGGTGGAAGATATTTTGGAGGTGTTCATGGACGACTTTAGTGTTGTGGGTGATTCATTTGATGAATGTCTGAAAAATTTGGATAGAGTGTTGGCCCGGTGTGAAGACACCAATCTTGTGCAAAATTGGGAAAAATGCAACTTCATGGTTGAGGAGGGCATAGTGTTGGGTCATAAAATTTCAAAGCATCGTATAGAGGTTGACAAAGCCAAAATTGAGGTGATTTCAAGGCTTCCTCCCCCCGCTTCTGTCAAGGGGGTTAGAAGTTTTCTTGGGCACGCGGGGTTCTACCGGAGATTTATCAAGGACTTTTCGAAGGTAGTGAATCCTTTGTGCAAGCTGCTAGAAAAGGATGCCAAGTTTGTGTTTGATGAGGGATGTATGCAAGCCTTTGAACTTCTCAAGCATAAGTTGACTACCACCCCGATCATTACCGCACCCAATTGGAGCTTGCCTTTCGAGCTCATGTGCGATGCGAGTGATGTTGCGGTTGGGGCAGTTTTGGGTCAAAGAGTGAACAAAATATTTCATCCGGTGTACTACGTGAGCAAGACAATGAATGAGGCTCAAAGGAACTACACGGTAACTGAGAAAGAGTTGTTGGCTATTGTGTTCGCAATGGAAAAATTTTGGCCATATCTTATGGGAGCCAAGGTCATAGTGCACACTGATCATGCAGCTCTTAGGTACTTGATGACAAAGAAAGACTCCAAAGCTAGACTGATGCGATGGGTCTTGTTACTTCAAGAGTTTGATTTGGAAATTGTGGACCGGAAAGGTAGTGAAAACCAAGTGGCGGATCACTTGTCCCGCTTGGAGGAGGAAGGAAGGCCGTGTGATGGCCTAGAGATCAATGATGCATTTCCCGATGAGCAGCTACTTTCTGTGTCAATGAGTGATATGCCATGGTTTGCGGATGTTGCTAATTACGTTGTGACTGGCATCATCCCGTGTGAGCTCTCTTCTAACCAAAGGAAGAAGCTCAAACGGGATAGTTTGGATTTCTATTGGGATGAGCCGTACTTATTCAAGATTTGCACCGACGGAGTGATCCGGAGATGTGTACCTGAGGAGGAGCGGTCGAGGATCTTAGAAGCTTGTCATTCCTCTCCCTATGGAGGCCATCATGGAGGGGCGAGGAAAGCTTTGAAAGTTCTGAGTTGATGGTTTTATTGGCCAACTTTGTATAAAGATGCAAGTGATCTTGTGAAGAGGTTTGACCAATGTCAAAGAGCGTGTGGTATTTCGAAGAAAGATGAGATGCCTCTCAACACCATTCTAGAAGTGGATATTTTTTATGTGTGGGGTATTGATTTCATGGGCCCATTTGTAAGCTCGTGCGGGAACACCTACATTCTAGTGGCGATTGACTATGTCTCAAAATGGGTCGAGGCCGTGGCTTTGCCCAAAAATGAAGCTAGAAGTGTGGTTGCATTTCTAAAAAGAGCATTTTTACAAGGTTTGGCACTCCTCGTGCGATCATAAGTGATGGAGGGTCGTATTTTTGCAATAGAGCTTTTGACACCTTGCTTGCTAAGTATGGTGTCAACCACAAAGTGTCTACTCCTTATCATCCTCAGGCGAGTGGCCAAGTTGAAGTCTCTAACAGGGAAATCAAGAGCATTTTATCTAAAACGGTCAATGCAAATAGGACCGATTGGTCTAAGAAGTTGGATGATGCTCTATGGGCTTACCGAACTGCTTACAAGACTCCGATTGGTATGTCTCCATACCGGTTGGTGTTTCGGAAAGCTTGCCATTTACCGGTTAAGTTAGAGCACAAGGCCATGTGGGCTTTGAAGAAATTGAACCTTGAATGGGATGTGGCAGCAAATCTCCGTGTTGAGCAACTCAATGAACTTGATAAATTCAGATTCCATGCCTACTTCAGTTCTTCCTTGTACAAGGACAAAATGAAGTACCTTCATGATAAATATGCTCGTGGCAAGGAGTTTAAAGTGGGTGATCTGGTTCTCTTGTTCAACTCTCGGTTACGTTTGTTTCCGGGAAAGCTTAAGTCAAAATGGAGTGGACCTTTTGAGGTGGTGTTTGTGACTCCGTTTGGTGCCCTTGATTTGAAGAACAAAAATGGGGAGATTTTCAGAGTTAATGGGCACAGGGTCAAGCACTACTTGGGAAAAATTGATGATAGCCATGTGGTGGCACTTCTTCATCTCAAATGATTGGATGGTAACATGCGTCGTGCCGCGACATTAAATCAGGCGCTTCTTGGGAGGCAGCCCATGTATTTTTCTTTTCATCTTTCTTTGATTTTTATTCTAGTATAGGACTTATTTTTGGACTGACTGGTTGTGAGATGCTACAGTATTGTGTTAATGTAGTGCAGGGTAAACTGGACAAATTGACAAGTCTCTGAAGTTTCAACGCGGACCGCACTACATTTTGTGCGGCCGCAAAGACGTAGTGCGGGGGCACAAAAACAAGTGCGGACCGCACTGAGGATGGATGAAAAAATAGCTCTCTAAAGTTTGCCACCGCGGCCGCATTCAATTTTGTGCGGTCCGCGGTGGATCATTGTGACCGCATTCAATTTTGTGCGGACCGCAATGGTTGCCTTCTCAAACTTTTATAAGTCTGTGTGGTGCGGACCGCAGTGCCATTTTGTGCGATCGCATTGGGTAGGTAGGCTGGGCCCCATGACTTTTTCTATAAATAGTACCTAAGGCCCACTGTTTGAACTTTTCGATCCTCTTGCTCTCAAAGCCCTAAAAATCACTGTTCATCTTCCTTCTTGCTCGTAATTAACTGCTAAGATTCGTCTATCTTCAGTACTTCTCACATCTGGTAACTTTAACTTCTTCTTAATTGTTTAAGTTTGTTATTTTCTTCTAATTTTTGTTTTTCTTGTGTCTTCTTCTTGCCTTTCCCGTATTTCTTTCGATTTGGTAACTTAGGTTAGTTAATTTCTTGATTAAATTAGGATTAGGTAGTTAAAACACTGAGCAAACACTTAGGGACTCTTTAATTAGTGAAAAATTGGACTAAAAGCGATTAAACAAGGAACCCTAAGTCAGTGCTGCTAATGGGTACTCAGTGCGGACCGCGGTGGAAATTGTGCGGTCCGCAGTGCCCATGTGTGGTCCGCACTGGTATTTTGTGCGGACCGCATTGCTAAAAGTTTCGAAACCTGTTCCTTGAGGACCGCGGCCGCATTTTATTTTGTGCGGTCCGCGGTGCCTTAGTGCGGACCGCATTGTCATTTTGTGGGGTCCGCGGTGCATTTATTCAAAGAGTGGGTAGTCTTAACCCCACCTCTATGTGGACCGCAATGGATTTTGTGCGGTCCGCATTGGCCTGTGTGCGGCCGCACTGCATTTTGTGTGGTCCGCACTCTGCAACAAATGAACTGTCTGCAACACATTTCTTTCACTGCAACTTTGAATTTCATTGTATATACTGAGACTAACAAAGCATGACTGAACTTGTTTGCAGACAATGGTTAAATCAAGAGGCTAGGGTGCTAAACAACCAGGCAGAGGAGAGTCCTCCCGGGGGAGGGGTCGTGGAAAGATAAAACTGATCCCCCAAGTCCGGGAAGCAATAAAAGCAACAAGGAAGGCGATCCGGGCTGCTGATAGAGCTGCTTCCCACTCATCGGGAAGTGAGTATCAGCCTTCCAGGGAATTGTCTGATTCTGACTCTGTCCCGGAGTTTATGGATGACTTCCCGGACAGGTTCAAGCTGACAGATGAGCCCACTCCTCAAGCATCCCCCACAGCTCAGGCTTCGGTGCATGTATCTTCTGGGTAGTCTGAGGGCTCAGCTGAAGTCAGTAAGGATGACTACTCCACCTCTCCCACAGCTTCATTATCCGGAGAGGGTGTAGTAGGAGAAGAAGGGGCAGAAGTAGAAGGCGGTGAGCCTCGGGTGGGAGGAGTAGCGATAACTAGAAACCCGGAGGTGTGGCAGGATCGTTTTGTGAGTGTGGTGGCTTACCATAAGTTTAGAGAATGGTGGCCTGTGAGAAAATTGATCCCGGAGCGTAGTTTTGTGGATAGAGACCTCTTGCCTCACAACCCCAATGTGAGGAGACAGTTTAGAGAGAGAGTGGGCTGGGAGTACTTCCTAAGCAACTGTGTGGATGCAAACGAACACCTGGTCAAGGAATTCTACACCAATGCTGCCCACATCAAGAAGGGCACCAAAGTGACCAAGGTGCGGAACTTAAAAGTGCTATTTGATGGCAAAGCAATCAATGACTATTTGGGCTTCAATGATGAGGATGAATCACTTTATCTGGAGAATATGGCATTGGGTGAGGAGGCCCGTCCCTGGTTGGCACAGTACTTGGCAATCCCAGGTACCACCCCCGATTGGTTGAATGCGGGAGTGAAGATCTTAAGAAGGAGTTTGAATTTCGAGGCTAAAGGGTGGGAGACTTTCGTGTGCAGCAGACTAGACCCCACTACCCATGAAAACTCCCTCCCTCTTCACCGGGCTATATTGGTAGCATCTGTTATGGCGGGGTACCCGATTAATGTCAGGAATGTGATGTCTCGTGTTATTACTCAGGTAGTGAGTGAAGGTGACAGAAACTACCCTTTCCCCAGTTTCTTGACCATGTACCTGAAGGACTTAAATGTGGAGAAGCAGAAATTTGATGTCAAAGTGAAAGCAAAGGCACCGTTCTCCTAGTATAGCATGCAGGGTGATGACAACCCTAAAGGCAAGTCCTACAAAGGAAAAGCCACTACTTCGACTGGCCAGTCTGAAGAGCTAGTAGTGGTAGTGGCTCCTACTCAGCCTCGTTCTACCTCAGCAAACATGCCTCCAGGTCCATCCAGTTCTACAGTCCCAGACATTCCTTCCACTTCTGCCTACCCATTGANCAAAGTACCACAATTAGACCAGGTTACTAAGAGACTATCAGGTTCACTCACACTAGGTCAGTGATAGAACCTGACAGTACCTCCATGAGCCATAAACCAAGCTATCAAACTATATAACATTTCAGTACACTTCAAATACACAATACTTGAAAAAAATCAAGTAAAGGATGAACTAAGAACTGATACACAAATCATTTTAAGCAATTATTACAGGCCGACTATGAACATAAAGTAGAGAAAATCAAACTATAACAAATAGGTAGATCATTTCAATAAACTGAAATTAATTCTCGTGTTTCATCATTCCCAGTTTACTTCATTTTCTGACTTATCTCACAACCATCATGGTTACAAGAAAATGTACCTGAAATGGTAAAAATGAGTGAACAAGGAGAATCAGCAGCTAGATTTGAGCAGAGAATGAACCAGCAACAAACAGTCCAGATTTAATGATGTAACCCAGAATCAACAACTCAAAACTCTGATGGATCAGTAAACTCAACAGTACAAAAACCCCAAAAATGCAATCTGAACAGGAGGTACTGAATTCTAATAACCAAAGCACCCAAAGGAGATCATTGACTGACTTTCAACCCATTTCAAGCTAGAAGGTGAACCCCAACTCTGATCAAAAGATGCTTTTCCCAAAAATTCAAACTCAGACTCGATGGAACAGTCGTAGCTTATACTTCCTGTATTTTTCTTATATTTTAGCTCTCTAATGCTTATCTTTCAGAATCTGTAGGCTCTGTCTTTTGTTCTGGATTTTTTTAGCTCTTTTTTTTTCTGCCTTGAAAGGCAAGTTTAAGATGCCTTTATAAGCAAGGGACTAGGGCAGACCTTATGTTTTCAATTTTGCACCCTGCCCCCTCTTGAATTCTCATTTTAGCTTAGCTAACCTCCAATTATTGACTTGCTATCCAAGCTAAACTACTTAAAAACCTGAAATTGGCTAGTAATCCCTACTAGAAGCTTCTTCTTTCAGTTATGAAAAGATTCCCCTCACTTAAACTACCCAAATCACCCCTGTAGCTACTGTTATTTACCCTGAACCCACTCGGACCAACTGGTCAAACTAATTGGGCCATAGACCTTGAATTGAAACCAAGAGTGGGCTCAAATCTGTCCCAATGACCCAAAATGACACATTTTATCCAATTAAAACTATAAGCCAGAATAACGCAAATGCTGAAATGACTTCGATTCTTTTAAAAATCTAGACTAAACAATTTATCAACTAGAATTAATAAAACTAAACTAAACCAAACGAACTTAAACAAACTAGGCCCAAAACAAGGTTTAAAGAAACCAGCAGTGGACAGAAATCAGTTCTAACTAAAACTCGTACAAATTTAAAATTGCGTACTGGGGAGAGGGAGAACAAGGGGGAATGGACAAGAACTAAGAAAATAAAAGCAATAAAAGGAAGATAAAAGATGAAGACACTTACTGAATCAAGCTCGATTTCGACTGACTTCGCATTTGATCCCCAAATAATGTTATCCACTTGTTCTTTGCCAAGAACAAGCGAACAGCATTTTTTGAAGGCCAAACAGACCTTGAACTCTAAGGGGACCTTGAGAGGTGCCTCTGCATGAATGACTTTGACTATGGCTGGCGGGTCTTGAGCTAAGATTTGGAATTCGACGAGTTCAAGCCATGCTTGAGGAAAACTGACTATGGGATAGGGTAGAGGAGATGAAGGAGGTAATGGGGTGTAAATTTGGTGGTGGGTTGGCGGTGGCGCCGTCACCGGAGAAAACAGGGTGGCGGCTAGGGTTTCGGAGTTTTGAGGGATTCCGGTGGGATTTGAGGGGAGCTGGTGGTGGATTCATGATGAGGAAGAGGAGAGGGAGCTTTGGTGTGAGTTTGGGGGCGTTTGGTGGCCGGCCGCCGCCGTAGGCGAATTCCGGCGGGCGGCAGGCGGTGTTTGAAGGCGGAGCTCGGCGGGGTCTCTGAAGAGTTGAGAGAGATGACTGGGGGGTAGGGGGGAACGTTTGGACATATAAATATTAATGACACCCCTAGTTCGAGACCGTCGGATCAAGATAGATCAACGGTTGATATTCTTCACCACGAAACGGGGTCGTTTTGGTATTAACCAGAGACGGACCGGGTGGGGTAATGGTTTTGGGCTGGGTTAAAGGTTTATGGGCCAGGTATTTGGACGAAAATTTGGGTTGGGGGGTTTGATTAATTGGCCTGGAGTGAATTTGGCCCAAATTTGGTTTTTTAATAAAGAAGACCCAATTCGTTTAAATTCCTTTCTTTTATTTCCTTTTTATATTTCATTTTGTATTATTTTTTTTTCTGATTTTATAAAAATGAAAAAGTTAAAATGAAACCTAATTTATTTCCAAAATTAAGCTAATTAATTTCTATTTAAAATAAACTCAAGACAAATTCTGTTATTTTCTTTAAATTTTGTTCTAAAAACAACTTAACCACTAACTAATCCTTAAATATGAAATTAGATCCTAAATGCAAATGTCAGGCATATTTTTTATATTTTTCATATGAAATAAAAATGCACAAATAAAAATGCAAACAATTAACAGAAAATAACACAAAATTTACAAAAGTGTAAAATATTGAAAGAGAAATTATTTTGTTTGAATTTTTGGGAATAATTCATATATAGGGCAAAAATCACGTGCTCACAATTCCTTTGATGAATGTCTAAAAAATTTGGATAGAGTGTTGGCCCGGTGTGAAGCCACCAATCTTGTGCTAAATTGGGAAAAATGTCACTTCATGGTTGAGGAGGGCATAGTGTTGGGCCATAAATTTCAAAGCATGGTATAGAGGTTGACAAAGCCAAAATTGAGGTGATTTCAAGGCTTCCTCCCCCCACTTCTGTCAAGGGGGTTAGAAGTTTTCTTGGGCATGCGAGGTTCTACCGGAGATTTATCAAGGACTTTTCGAAGGTAGTGAATCCTTTGTGCAAGCTGCTAGAAAAGGATGCCAAGTTCGTGTTTGATGAGGGATGTATGCAAGCCTTTGAATTTCTCAAACATAAGTTGACTACCACCCCGATCATTACCGCACCCAATTGGAGCTTACCTTTCGAGCTCATGTGCGATGCGAGTGATGTTGCGGTTGGGGCAGTTTTGGGTCAAAGAGTGAACAAAATGTTTCATCCGGTGTACTACGCGAGCAAGACAATGAATGAGGCTCAAAGGAATTACACAGTAACTGAGAAAGAGTTGTTGGCTATTGTGTTCGCAATGGAAAAATTTCGGCCATACCTTATGGGAGCCAAGGTCATAGTGCACACCGATCATGCAGCTCTTAGGTACTTGACGACAAAGAAAGACTCCAAGGCTAGACTGATGCGATGGATCTTGTTACTTCAAGAGTTTGATTTGGAAATTGTGGACCAGAAAGGTAGTGAAAACCAAGTGGCGGATCACTTGTCCCGCTTGGAGGAGGAAGGAAGGCCGTGTGATGGCCTAGAGATCAATGATGCATTTCCCGATGAGCAGCTACTTTCTATGTCAACGAGTGATATGCCATGGTTTGCGGATGTTGCTAATTACCTTGTGACTGGCATCATCCCGTGTGAGCTCTCTTCTAACCAAAGGAAGAAGCTCAAATGGGATAGTTTGGATTTCTATTGGGATGAGCCGTACTTATTCGAGATTTGCACCGACGGAGTGATCCGGATGTGTGTCCCTGAGGAGGAGCAGTCGAGTATCTTAGAGGCTTGTCATTCCTCTCCCTATGGTGGCCATCATGGAGGGGCGAGGACAACTTCGAAAGTTCTGAGTTGTGGGTTTTATTGGCCAACTTTGAATAAAGATGCAAGTGATCTTATGAAGAGGTGTGACCAATGTCAAAGAGCGGGTGGTATTTCGAAGAAAGATGAGATGCCTCTCAACACCATTCTAGAAGTGGATATTTTTGATGTGTGGGGTATTGATTTCATGGGCCCATTTGTAAGCTCGTGCGCGACTATGTCTCAAAATGGCTCGAGGCCGTGGCTTTGCCCAACAATGAAGCTAGGAGTGTGGTTGCATTTCTAAAAAAGAGCATTTTTACAAGGTTTGGCACTCCTCGTGCAATTATAAGTGATGGAGGGTCGCATTTTTGCAATAGAGCTTTTGGCACCTTGCTTGCTAAGTATGGTGTCAACCACAAAGTGTCTACTCCTTATCATCCTCAGGCGAGTGGCCAAGTTGAAGTCTCTAACAGGGAAATTAAGAGCATTTTGTCTAAAACGGTCAATGCAAATAGGACCGATTGGTCTAAGAAGTTGGATGATGCTCTATGGGCTTACCGAACTGCTTACAAGACTCCGATTGGTATGTCTCCGTACCGGTTGGTGTTTGGGAAAGCTTGCCATTTACCGGTTGAGTTAGAGCACAAGGCCATGTAGGCTTTGAAGAAATTGAACCTTGAATGGGATGTGGCAGCAAATCTCCGTGTTGAGCAACTCAATGAACTTGATGAATTCCGATTCCATGCCTACTCCAGTTCTTCCTTGTACAAAGACAAGATGAAGTACCTTCATGATAAATATGCTCGTGGCAAGGAGTTTAAAGTGGGTGATCCGGTTCTCTTGTTCAACTCTCGGTTACGTTTGTTTTCGGGAAAGCTTAAGTTAAATTGGAGTGGACCTTTTGAGGTGGTGTTTGTGACTCTGTTTGGTGCCCTTGATTTGAAGAACAAAAATGGGGAGATTTTCAGAGTTAATGGGCATAGGGTCAAGCACTACTTGGGAAAAATTGATGATAGCCATGTGGTGGCACTTCTTTATCTCAAATGATTGGATGGTAACATGCGTCGTGCCGCGACGTTAAATCAGGCGCTTCTTGGGAGGCAACCCATGTGTTTTTCTTTTCATCATTCTTTGATTTTTATTCTAGTATAGGACTTATTTTTGGACTGACTGGTTGTGAGATGCTATAGGACCGTGTTAATGCAGTGCAGTTGCAAACTGGAAAAATTGACAAGTCTCTGAAGTTTCAATGCGGACCGCACTACATTTTGTGCGGCCGCAAAGAATGTAGTGCGGGGGCACAAAAACAAGTGCGGACCGCACTGAGGATGGATGAAAAAACAGCTCTCTGAAGGTTGCCACCGCGGCCGCATTCAATTTTGTGCGGTCCGCGGTGGATCATTACGGCCGCATTCAATTTTGTGCGGACGGCAATGGTTGCCTTCTCAAACTTTTATAAGTCTGTGTGGTGCGGACCGCAGTGCCATTTTGTGCGGTCCACATTGGGTAGGTAGGCTGGGCCCCAGGACTTTTTCTATAAATAGTACCTGAGGCCCACCGTTTGAACTTTTCGATCCTCTTGCTCTCAAAGCCCTAAAAATCACTGTTCATCTTCCTTCTTGCTTGTAATTAATTGCTAAGATTCGTCTATCTTCAGTACTTCTCACATCTGGTAACTTTAACTTCTTCTTAATTGTTTAAGTTTGTTATTTTCATCTAATTTTTTTTGTGTCTTCTTCTTTCCTTTCCCGTATTTCTTTCGATTTGGTAACTTAGGTTAGTTAATTTCTTGATTAAATTAGGATTAGGTAGTTAAAACACTGGGCAAACACTTAGGGACTCTTTAATTAGTGAAAAATTGGACTAAAAGCGATTAAACAAGGAACCCTAAGTCAGTGCTGCTAATGGGTACTCAGTGCGGACCGCGGTGGAAATTGTGCGGTCCGCAGTGCCCTTGTGCGGTCCGCAATGGCATTTTGTGCGAACCGCATTGCTAAAAGTTCTGAAACCTGATCCTTGAGGACCGCAGCCGCATTGCATTTTGTACGGTCTGCACTGCCTCAATGCGGACCGCATTGCCATTTTGTGCGGTCCGTAGTGTATTAATTCAGAGAGTGGGTAGTCTGAACCCCGCCTCTGTGCGCACCGCAATGGCTTTTATGCGGTCCGCATTGGCTTGTGTGTGGCCGCACTGCATTTTATGCGGTCTGCACTATGCAACAAATGAACTGTCTGCAACATATTTCTTTCACTGCAACGTTGAATTTCATTGTATATACTGAGACTAACAAAGCCTGACTGAACTTGTTTGCAGATAATGGTAAAATCAAGAGGCCAGGGTGCTAAACAACCAGGCAGAGGAGAGTCCTCCCGGGGGAGGGGATGTGGAAAGATAAAACTGATCCCCCAAGTTCAGCAAGCAATAAAAGCAACAAGGAAGGCGATCCGGGCCGCTGATAGAGCTGCTTCCTACTCATCGGGAAGTGAGTATCAGCCTTCCAGGGAGTTGTCTGATTCTGACTCTGTCCTGGAGTTTATGGATGACTTCCCGGACAGGTTCAAGCTGACAGATGAGCCCACTCCTCAAGCATCCCCCACTGCTCAGGCTTCAGTGCATGTATCTTCTGGGTCGTCTGAGGGCTCAGCTGAAGGCAGTAAGGATGAGTACTCCACCTCTCCCACAACTTCATTATCCGGAGAGGGTGTAGTAGGAGAAGAAGGGGCAGATGTAGAAGGGGGGTGAGCCTCAGGTGGGAGGAGTAGCGAGAACTAGAAACCCGGAGGTGTGGCAGGATCGTTTTGTGAGTGAGCTGGCTTACCATAAGTTTAGAGAATGGTGGCCTGTGAGGAAATTGATCCCGGAGCGTAGTTTTGTGTCTCTTGCCTCACAACCCCAATGTGAGGAGACAGTTTAGAGAGAGAGTGGGCTGGGAGTACTTCCTAAGCAATTGTGTGAATGCTAACGAACACCTGGTTAAGGAATTCTACACCAATGCTGCCCATATCAAGAAGGGCACCAAAGTAACCAAGGTGCGGAGCTTAAAAGTGCTATTTGATGGCAAAGCAATCAATGACTATTTGGGCTTCAATGATGAGGATGAATCGCTTTATCTGGAGAAGATGGCATTAGGTGAGGAGGCTCGTCCCTGGTTGGCACAGTACTTGGCAATCCCAGGTACCACTCCCGATTGGTTGAATGCGGGAGTGAAGATCTTAAGAAGGAGTTTGAATTTCGAGGCTAAAGGGTGGGAGACTTTCGTGTGCAGCAGACTAGACCCACTACCCATGACAACTCCCTCCCTCTTCACCAGGCTATATTGGTAGCATCTATTATGGCGGGGTACCCGATTAACGTCGGGAATGTGATGTCTCGGGTTATTACTCAGGTAGTGAGTGAAGGTGACAGAAACTACCCTTTCCCCAGTTTCTTGACCATGTACCTGAAGGACTTAAATGTGGAGAAGCGGAGATTTGATATCAAAGTGAAAGCAAAGGCACCGTTCTCCTGGTATAGCATGCAGGGTGATGACAACCCTAAAGGCAAGTCCTACAAGGGAAAAGCCACTACTTCGACTGGCCAGTCTGAAGAGCCAGTAGTGGTAGTGGCTCCTACTCAGCCTCCTTCTACCTCAGCAGACATGCCTCCAAGTCCATCCAGTTCTACAGTCCCAGACATTCCTTCCACTTCTGCCTACCCATTGACTGCCCACCGTCTGAGTCAGGCCCTCCTCAGCATCAACAACTGGATGCAGACAGCCTCCTCTAAGTTGTCTGTCCTTACTACTACAGTGGCATCACAATCAGCACCTCCGCCTCCGCAGGTCCCACAGTCTATTGAGGACACTCTCAAGGATCTTTTGGACAACCAGAAGAAGATACTTGAGAACCAGAAGTTGCTTACGAACGCTGTAGATTCTCATGGAAAGGCTCTCAAGGAGCTTGCTAGGGAGGCTAAGAAGATGTGGAAGACTAGGGCCTCCAAAGAGTCCGTGAAGGAGTTAAGGGTTGAGGTTGACAGGTTGAAGGCAGATCACCTGCCTTTGGATTTATTGCTACATGACCCGGTGCCAGTAGCCCATCCCCAGCCAGTGCAGTCAGAGAGGTCTCCCAAGAGGCGGAGGGTGATTCCCCGTGCAGATGATGCAGTCATACAGTTGGAGGACCCACCGGAGGCTTTCTCCAGTCAGCCACAGGATGCAACCTAGGAGCCTGTCCAGGCCCAGGCCCAGGTCCCAACAGCGGAGCCACAGGACACAGGGAGCCAGTCTCATGTTCCCGAGCATATTGAGGACCCAGGGACCACTCAGGATCCCATGCAGACAGACAGCGTATAGGGAGTTTCTGTATCCTTTTTTCTTTATTTTTGGTTCTTATTTTGCTTAGTTGGCATTGAGGACAATGCCAGCTTTCATTTGAGGGTAGGCCCTATTTTGATCTGATTTGGATGACTGTATATATTTGACAGATTTTATGCTTTCTTTATTTTTCATCTTTGGTATGTATATAATTTCAGCACTTCATTACATCTTTCTTACTTTTTATCTTGGGTCTGTATATAAAAGTTATGTTACATTGTATATATTCATTCCCCTATTGTATATTCGATTAAATCCCCTCTTGTAAATATTCATTCTATTTTCCGCAGTTTTCCTCTCTTAGCTTCTTATTC